>NW_027069617.1:1266225-1313303 GCF_002906115.3 Quercus suber
TTGTGGCTCCTGCTGCCCCGTTTGCGTATATTCGGCGATGAAGTCAGCTACAGCTTGGCCCTTTATTGCGGTTCGCGGACGGTAGTGTATGTCAAACTCGCTCAGCTCTATCGCCCACAGGGCCATTCGTCCGGCTGCTTCGGGGCTGCTCATTGCCCTTTTTAGGGGCTGATTTGTTAGGACGATGATGCTGTGGGCTTGAAAGTATGGTTTCAGTTTTCGAGCTGCGGTTATCAGCGCGAAGGCTAGCTTCTCCATGTGGGGGTATCTTTCTTCAGCCCCCCGGAACCCCCTGCTTATGAAATAGACGGGCCGCTGCGTCCCTTCTTCTTCTCTTACTAGGGCCGCGCTCACTGCCACCTGCGAAGCGGCTAGGTATAAGTAGAGATCTTCCCCTGGTTTGGACGGGCTGAGTAGAGGTGGCGAGGAAAGGTATTTCTTTAGATCCTCAAATGCCTTCTGGCACTCGTCCGTCCACTCGAATGATTTCTTCAAGACGCGGAAGAACGGTAAGCACCTGTCTGTTGCTTTTGAGAAGAACTTGTTCAAGGCGGCAACTCTGCCGTTCAAGCTCTATACCTCATTGGTTGTCCTTGGTGGTTCAAGCTCCATGATGGCCCGTATTTTCTCTGGATTGATCTCTATTCCTCTTTGGGACACCATAAAACCCAAGAATTTTCCTGCCGTCACCCCGAATGCACACTTGTCCGGATTCAGCTTCATGTTGTATGACCGTAGGGTATCGAATGTCTCCTGGAGGTCACTTAGATGATCTTTTTCGAACTGGCTCTTGACCAGCATGTCGTCAACGTAGACCTGTATGTTTCTTCCAATCTGGTGTGCGAACATCTTGTCCATTAATCTTTGGTATGTTGCCCCAGCGTTCTTGAGTCCGAACGGCATCACCTTATAGCAAAAGAGGCCTTGGCTGGTGACGAAGGATGTTTTCTCCTGATTGGGTTCCTCCATTTTGATCTGGTTATAGCCCGAGAAGGCATTCATAAAACTTAAGAGCTAGTGTCTGGCCGTGGAGTCGACCAGTGCATCTATCCGCGGGAGGGGGTAACTATCCTTTGGGCATGCTTTGTTAAGGTCCGTGAAGTCGACGCACATCCGCCACTTTCCACTAGCTTTCTTGACTATGACCACGTTCGCCAACCACTCTGGGTAATATACCTCCCTTATAAAACCCGCTTCGAGTAGCTTTCCTACCTCTTGTGCTATTGCTCTGTCCCGTTCAGGAGCGAACACTCGCTTTTTCTGCCGGACTGGGGGGGTTGAAGGGTTCACGTTCAGCTTGTGGACTATGACAGAGGGATCGATCCCTGGCATGTCTTCATGGTTCCATGCAAAGATGTCTTGGTTCCTTTTGAGGAGTGTTATGAGGGCCTGGCGCATAGGTTGGCAGGCCAATGTCCCAATTCTGGTTGTTCGCTCTGGTTTGGACTCGTTGAGTATTACCACCTCCAGCTCCTCAGCTGGTTCTGCGACCGTTCGCTGTTCTTCTATGCACATCGCCTGATGGTGATCTTCCATTTCTAACATGGCAATGTAGCATTCTCGGGCGGTTGCCTGATTCCCTCGCAATTCCCCAATCCCATAGTCCGTTGGGAATTTGATCATTAGGTGGTATGTGGATGTTGCCGCTTTCCATGAATTAAGTGTGGATCGTCCGAGAATTCCGTTGTAAGCGGAAGAGCAGTCTACTACGAGGAACATTACATTCCTAGTAAGTTCTTGTGGGTAATCACCCACCGTTACCGGGAGTGTGATGGAACCTACAGGGAATACCCTGGTCCCTCCGAAGCCGACAAGAGGAGCGCTCACCGGCATTAATCGTGCTTTGTCTATCCCCATTTGCTGGAATGCTAGATAGTATAGAATGTCTGCTGAGCTGCCGTTGTCGATTAGCACTCGGTGGACGTTGTAGTCCCCCACACGTATACTGACGACCAGCGCATCGTCATGCGGATGATGAAGTCTCCTTGCGTCTTCTTCGGTGAATCCTATAATAGGGCTCTCCGTCCGTGTGGTATTGGGCCTCGAGCCCGTCATGTGGACGTTCAGGACCGATTTGAGGTACGTCTTTCGAGCCTTTTTGGAAGAACCGGTAGATGCGGTTCCCCCCACTATCATCCTTATGTCTCCGATGGGGGGTCTCGAACGCTCGTTATCCCGTCGGGGGGCCGGCTCTTGGCGATTATGATCCGTTTTTTCTTTGTTGACGAACTTCTGCAACTTCCCTTGTCTAATGAGGGCTTCAATCTGCTGCTTTAGGTCGTAGCATTCGGCCGTGTCGTGGCCATGATCTCGGTGGAAACGACAATATTTGTCTCGCGACCGTTTGCTTGGGTCGCTCTTTAGCTTTCCCGGGAATGTCAGTGTCTCCTCGTCTTTGATTTGCATCAAGACTTGGTCAATTGGGGCGTTCAGGGGGGTGAAACTTGTGAACCTCCCGCTCGGGGGCTTAGGGCGCCTTTCGTCCCTTCTGTCTCCTGTCCTTGGTCTTTTCTGCCCTTGGTCCTAGCGCATGTCCACTTGGCGTTCCCTCTTCTTGGGCCTTTCTTCCTGTGCAAGCAACGCGTCTTCCGCGTTCATGTACTTGGTGGCCCTGTAGAGTACCTCTGACATGGTTTTGGGGTCGTTCTTGTACAGTGAGAACAAAAACTTATCCTTCCGCAATCCGTTTGTGAAAGCTGCCACCAGTATCTTGTCATCGGCTTTGTCAATTGAGAGTGCTTCCTTATTGAAACGGGTTATGTAAGATCTTAGTGTCTCGTCTTCTCTCTACCTGATGCTCATCAAACACGCTGTGGACTTCTTGTACCTGTGTCCCCCTATGAAGTGTGAGGTGAACTGAGCGCTTAGTTCTTTGAAAGTGCTGATGGAGTTCGGTGTCAGCCGACTGAACCAAATCCTTGCGGAACCCTTCAGCGTAGTTGGGAAGGCCCTGCACATGATTTCGTCCGGTACCCCCTGTAGATGCATCAGGGTCTTGAAAGTTTCCAGGTGATCCAGAGGATCCTTCACCCCGTCATAGCTATCTATATTCGGCATGCGAAATTTATGGGGTAGTGGAAAGGAGTTCACGGCCGCAGTGAAGGGTGAATCGGTACGATTGACCAGATCGTCAAGGTCACTGGAGACTCGCCCCTTGAGGGCGTTCATCATGACCTCCATCTGTTCCCTCATTGCCTGCATCTCGGCGGCAATATGTGGTGGGGTCGCATCCGTTCACGTGCTGCCTCTCCGGCCTGCTTGGGGCGTGGCTGCCCTTAGGTCTCTCCTGATTCCTGTTTGGAGCGCTAGTCCCTTCCTGATCTTCTGGCCGGTTATTTAGTGCTGCATTCTTCTGGCGCAGCTGTTCCTCCAAGTCGAGGTTCTGTTTGGTGAGACGCTCCACGGCGGTACTGAAGGTCCGAACTTGTCTCTCGAGGGCAGTCGTGGGTGGTTCTTCTCCTTGCACGTCATTAGTAGTTGCCATTGAGCGAGTGAGTACCATGCAACCTTTTAGTCCGGGAAACGATAGTATGGCTTAATTACTCGGTTTCCCACAGACGACGCCAACTGATGAATCAAGAAAAGTCACCAATGAGTCGCACGGTACTCCTTTCGCTTCGAATATTAACCTGCACGAAACAAAAGAGAAAACCTATCGAAGGACACCGGTGTGGTGCCGGCCAAACACCCTCCGAAGGTTAAGTCAGAAAATATTCTCACAGCTCTAGAGTGCTAGAGAAGGGTTAATTATGCGTACCTTGGCTTGTGAGGCTATTGGGGCTTTTATAGTGGCTTGAAGTTGACATCCCTTTCTTGGCGCGGAAGTCTTTTCCTTATAGGACTCTCCTTGTAGAATCCTAAACGTGATGAACAAATCTCCTACTTATACGGAAGATCTTCACCAAATATATAAGATTTCCGGAGTCCTACTAGCGCAAGGACTCTATTCGGGCCCTTATGAGAGTGGGTCAAAATATCCCCCATTAGGGGCTCAACAGGCCCATGGATAGCTAGCCCACCATCCTTCACTCCGTCCACATCCGGCCCGTTCACATCAGGTCCGTCCATAGGAGGCCCATGCAAATGATGGACCCGTTTATTCGGGCGTAAGCGGACCATATTCGGTCCGTTCAGTCACATAAGACATTCCAAGGTATTTTGTCCCTTTCAATGATAATGCAATCCCAATAAGGAAGGACACGATATATCAGGAAAAGTATTTTAATGCGAAAATCAGGGAGATTGATCAACAGTTATTGCGGTATGAAACAGGTGAGGGAGGAAATCAAGGGGTAGAAGCAGATAAGGAAAACGCATCCAATCCAACAATGGAAACAATTGAAGTGGCCAGCCAAAGTCCACCCGACCTAGTAACTCCACAAGGAAAGGATGAGGAGCATGCCAGTCACGTGGACAAAGGAAAAAACCAAAATTGGTATCTAGTGAGACTGAAAGCTACACGGCACCAAAGTGGAAGATATTGGAGAGAAAACCAAATCACAAAGATCAAGAGGTATTGCATTCTACTTCACTAAAACGATCAAGCCCTGAAACTAAAGAAGAAGAACAATATTACAAACGGAGGCAGGTTTACCATGATGAACAAGAAAAATATTATGCATTGGCAGAGGCTGCATCCCAGCCCCGCCAGGAACAATGAATCTTTTGTCCTGGAAATGTCGTGGGCTTGGGAACCCATAGACAGATCAGGAGCTTGGAGATTTGATTTGGGCACAAGATCCCTCAGTCGTGTTCTTGACCGAAACATGGCTTGATAAAGCAAGGTTAAAAGAAATTAGGGCTCGATACAAATTTGGTGGTTTAATTGAAGTCTCAAAGGAGAGTCGAGGTGGTGGTGTAGCAATTTTTTGGAAAGTAGACTATGATCTTTTCATGGACACATACTCAGTAAACCATATTGATGCAATAGTTAGTAGAGGTAAGGAAGGCAAATGGAGGTTTACAGGTTTTTATGGAGAGCCGGACACAGCTAAGTGTCATGAATCATGGGAGAAGCTGTGATGTTTGAAAAATAAATATTCGATGCCATGGCTATGCACAGGAGATTTCAACGAGATTTGTAGAGCTCATGAAAAATTGGGAGGCCGGTTAAGGCCACTCAAACAAATGGAGGATTTCAAAGAAGTGTTGGATGAATATGGGTTCCAAGATTTAGGGTTTATAGGAAATAAATCTACATGGTGAAATGGTCATGAGGAGGGGTACACGATATGGGAAAGGTTGGACAGAGCTGTTGCAACTACAAATTGGGTGGCAAGGTTTCTAGCAACAAAGGTCCTTCATTTAGAATGCGGGTCGTCCGTTCACAAACCTTTGGTCATCCTACCTATGTGGGTGCCTAAGAAAAGAAGGAAGCCATGGCGATTCGAAAAAATGTGGCTAGAGGATGATGGGTGTAGAGACATTGTAGACTTGGTTTGGGGACAGCAAGTAAGTGGTAGACTAATGGATCAAGTGGAAGAAAAAATCAAAATTTGCCAAGCAAGATTGAGTAGGTGGAGTTGGCTTGCCTTTGGTAATATTATAAGGGCTTTGATAGAGAAAAAAAAAAAAAAATTAAAGTTGGCGGAGGAAAGGGCAATGCAGGGAGGTCCAATGGGTAGAGTGCGAAGTTTGAAATGGGAAATAAAGGGGCTGCTGATCAAGGGAGAAAAGATGTGGAAATAGAGATCTAGGACCTTATGGTTGCATGAGGGTGATCAAAACACTAGATTCTTCCATAGTTGTGCTTCTCAAAGATTTAGACGAAATCAGATTGTGGAGTTGGAAAATTTAGAGGGAGTGGACATTGTTCACTTCGGCCACACCTCAACACTTGGAGGAAATTTTAGTAGCTTTACCGAAGGTAATTACAGATGAGATGAACTCCATGCTTATGGCAGGATATGTGCGAGACGAGGTTGATGAAGCATTAAAGCATATGGAGCCTCTTAAAGCACCTAGGCTCGATGGTTTACCTCCCTTGTTCTTTCAAAAATTCTAGCCAAATATAAGGCAGGAAATTTCTCAAGCAGTGCTGACCTGCTTGAATACAGGTTCTATCCCACCCTCAATAAATCACACTTTTATCACATTGATTCCTAAAGTTAAAAGTCCATCTAAAGTCTCTGAATTTAGGCCCATTGCTTTATGTAATACAATTTATAAGCTTGTGTCAAAAGTCATTGCAAACATGTTCAAAAAAGTTCTTCCCCATATCATCTCCGAATCTCAAAGTGTGTTTCAAACTAACAAGGCTATCACAGATAATATTTTGATAGCATTTGAGATGCTTCACCACATGAAGAATCAAAAGTCAAAGAAAGCAGACTTCATAACACTAAAATTGGACATGAGCAAAGCATATGATAGAGTGGAGTGGCGATTCTTGACAGAAATCATGAACAAGATGGGATTTTGTGAGACATGGATAAAACTCATTTTTAATTGCATTAGTTCAGCCTCCTATTTAAAATCTTGGTGAACAGTGAACTGAAAGGTAACATAGTTCCATCACGCGGAATCCGATAGGGCGACTCTTTTTCTCCATACTTATTCTTATTGTGTTCCAAAGGGCTGAATAGAATGTTGCAAAGGGCAGCCCAAGACAACCAGATTTGAGGATATTCCTTGTGCAAAAAATAGTCCCAAGGTTACTCACCTCTTTCTTTCTTTTTTTTTTTTTTTTTTTTTTTTTTTTTTTTTTTTTTTTTTTTTTTTACAAAGCTTAACATAAAACTAAAAACTAAAGCTAAACCAGACAAGCTTTTTGTCTACATGACTAGAATATTATGTTCGCAAATTTTAAAGTTTAAATATAGCTAGGCCACCTAGACATTTTGAACGTCGGCTGAAAAATATTAGCATATGCATTTCTCTATTTATGGTGTCTGAAATGGAGAACAAAATGTAAACCAAACATGTGTACCTTTTTCTGAGTGAACATCTATGATGCACGGGTGCGTTTTCGAATTCGGGTGCGAGTGTGGGTGCGAGACTCGGTAATTTTTGAAAAAGTTGGATGCAGGTGCGGCGATTAAAAAATTGTTAAATATTTTTATTTATATTTTCTATATATTTTTACTATTAAAATATTCTTAAAAAACACATTACTATGCTTGATTCACAAAACAAAGAAAGAAGAAGGCAAGAAACACAAAACAAACACAAATAAAAAAGAAAACACAAAAGAAGACAAATATTCAGAATAAAATTTAGGAAGGATAGATTTAGGATGTTTGGGCCTCATTCAAAGCCTATTTCGGCTGTTCTGGCATGATTCAGGGTAGATTCAGCTTGTTTTGGCCATTTCGGTATGTTTCAGCTGTTTCGGTCGTCGGCTGATACAACCTGATTCGGCTGATATGGCTTGATTTTGGCCGAATTTGCCCGGTTCGGTGCGAATCGAGCTGAGTTGGCGCAAGTTCGTGAAAAAAAAAAAAAAAAAAAAAAAATCTCAGACGTGGCACCGAAGCGTGGGCAGTCGTGTCGAACGCCACACCCCCCGTCGGACTCCGGTGTGGCACCCTTCTAGCCACGTTCGTGCTTCATAGGTGAACAAAGCCGTGAAAGTGAAACATGAGAATTCCAACAAGAATAGCCCTATAAAGCTATACCGTCGCGAACCCATATCCAAGATTGTTGAAATTTGCTTTACAGAACAAAAAGGTAAAAGCCAAGCAATCTAATTAAAAAGTGCAAACTGAGAGCTCGTTTAATGATCCCCTACGACCTTGTTCTCTTTTCTTTGGGAGCTATAATGATGTTATATTCAGTGAAAATGTTAATGAGAAACCCCATATATATATATATATGATTTAATTATTCGATTGGATGAAACTTGCGTCCGTGCAAGTGCAACCTAAACGTGAGCTCCTTAAGAATTAAGAGTAAGATTTGGGATTTCTTTATTTTTTTCAAGAATCAGATTTGTGATTTCTTACCAAAAAAAAAAGAAAAAAAAAAAAAAAGGCATCAATGACTTGGGGATGGCTTTTCGGCTTTAGTGAAGAGCATATAGACGTACACGTCTAGATAATTGAAATGAGAGACAAAAAAAAAACATATATATATATATATATATAGATTTGTGACTGTAATAAAAGCCTTTACCATGGCATTCTTCTATTATCTGTTTGAAGATGCCGAATTAGGCATGAAAAAATTCGAGAGGGAATTTGGCATTGAAAGTGCCAAATTAGGAAAGCCAAATTCACTCACGTTTTCTCTCTCACCTAATTTGGCTATTTGAAGGCCAAATTATAAGTATTACTTTTTTTCTCTTCACTTTTTTTATTTATTTATTTTTTTTATAGGGTTGGGGGATTTAGGTAGGGGAGAGAAACCAGTTCTCCTTTGGATACACACTTACCCACTTTGATACAACTTGCATATTTGTTAATATGTGATTGAATTGCATTAGTTACACATGAGTCTATTAATTATTAGTATTTAATAAAAAGTAATTTAATCACCACTTGTCACATGTTTAAGTTGTGTCAAAGTGTGTAATATCTCATAAATTTTTTAGGAAAGAAATGAATGTTAAATTTGGCAATGGAGTTGCCTAATTTAGCCCCATGCATGATAGGTCCCACATGTGGATCCATAAGAGCTTGGAGTGGGGCAACGTTGCCTAACTTTATCTCCAAGTCTATGAGCCCTTGTTCTTTAATTAGGGGACAAGTGGATTCTAATATTTAAAAAAAAAAAAAAAAATAAATGGTGACATATGGGCTTAATATCTATTAACTATATAAAAAGTGGCTATGCCGCTACAGTGTTTCGACACTGTTCATTCAACGTATTTCACTATTCATCTACAGTGATATTTTGGTGAGCCACTTATTTATTTATTTACGTTTTGAACCGTGGCTGCAGTTTTTTTTTTAGCCTTCCGTTTGTACTTTTTTTTCTTTTATATATATTGTTATACTAATATAACAAATTTCACAATATTTTCACAATTATTAAGGTATCAATTTCTTATAAGTCAAAATAAAATAATAAAATATGAAATTGTGACCAACCACAAATGAAAATAAATGTTTTGTGAAAATGTTGTGACACTTGCTTTTATAAATAAATTGTGACACAACAAATTTCATAATATTTTCACAATTATTGAGGTGTAAATTTCTTATAAGTCAAAATAAAATAATAAAATATGAAACTGTGACTAATCATAAAAAGCGGCTATGCCGCTACAGTGTTTTGACACTATTCATTCAACTTATTTCACTGTTCATCTATAATGATATTTTGGTGAGCCACTTTTTTTTTTTAATTAATTATTTATTTATTTATTTTACATTTTGAACAGTAGCTATAGTTTATTTTTATTTTATTTTATTTTATTTTTTTCAGCCTTTCGTTTGTACTTTTTTTTTTTCCTTTTATATATATTGTTATACTGATATAACAAATTTCACAATATTTTCACAATTATTAAGGTGTCAATTTCTTATAAGTCAAAATAAAATAATAAAATATGAAACTGTGACCAACCACAACTGAAAATAAATGTTTTATGAAAATGTTGTGACACTTGTTAGGTGAATNAAAAAAAAAAAAAAAAAAAAAAATCTCAGACGTGGCACCGAAGCGTGGGCAGTCGTGTCGAACGCCACACCCCGCGTCGGACTCCGGTGTGGCACCCTTCTAGCCACGTTCGTGCTTCATAGGTGAACAAAGCCGTGAAAGTGAAACATGAGAATTCCAACAAGAATAGCCCTATAAAGCTATACCGTCGCGAACCCATATCCAAGATTGTTGAAATTTGCTTTACAGAACAAAAAGGTAAAAGCCAAGCAATCTAATTAAAAAAGTGCAAACTGAGAGCTCGTTTAATGATCCCCTACGACCTTGTTCTCTTTTCTTTGGGAGCTATAATGATGTTATATTCAGTGAAAATGTTAATGAGAAACCCCATATATATATATATATGATTTAATTATTCGATTGGATGAAACTTGCGTCCGTGCAAGTGCAACCTAAACGTGAGCTCCTTAAGAATTAAGAGTAAGATTTGGGATTTCTTTATTTTTTTCAAGAATCAGATTTGTGATTTCTTACCAAAAAAAAAAAGAAAAAAAAAAAAAAAGGCATCAATGACTTGGGGATGGCTTTTCGGCTTTAGTGAAGAGCATATAGACGTACACGTCTAGATAATTGAAATGAGAGACAAAAAAAAAACATATATATATATATATATATATATAGATTTGTGACTGTAATAAAAGCCTTTACCATGGCATTCTTCTATTATCTGTTTGAAGATGCCAAATTAGGCATGAAAAAATTCGAGAGGGAATTTGGCATTGAAAGTGCCAAATTAGGAAAGCCAAATTCACTCACGTTTTCTCTCTCACCTAATTTGGCTATTTGAAGGCCAAATTATAAGTATTACTTTTTTTCTCTTCACTTTTTTTATTTATTTATTTTTTTTATAGGGTTGGGGGATTTAGGTAGGGGAGAGAAACCAGTTCTCCTTTGGATACACACTTACCCACTTTGATACAACTTGCATATTTGTTAATATGTGATTGAATTGCATTAGTTACACATGAGTCTATTAATTATTAGTATTTAATAAAAAGTAATTTAATCACCACTTGTCACATGTTTAAGTTGTGTCAAAGTGTGTAATATCTCATAAATTTTTTAGGAAAGAAATGAATGTTAAATTTGGCAATGGAGTTGCCTAATTTAGCCCCATGCATGATAGGTCCCACATGTGGATCCATAAGAGCTTGGAGTGGGGCAACGTTGCCTAACTTTATCTCCAAGTCTATGAGCCCTTGTTCTTTAATTAGGGGACAAGTGGATTCTAATATTTAAAAAAAAAAAAAAAAATAAATGGTGACATATGGGCTTAATATCTATTAACTATATAAAAAGTGGCTATGCCGCTACAGTGTTTCGACACTGTTCATTCAACGTATTTCACTATTCATCTACAGTGATATTTTGGTGAGCCACTTATTTATTTATTTACGTTTTGAACCGTGGCTGCAGTTTTTTTTTTAGCCTTCCGTTTGTACTTTTTTTTCTTTTATATATATTGTTATACTAATATAACAAATTTCACAATATTTTCACAATTATTAAGGTATCAATTTCTTATAAGTCAAAATAAAATAATAAAATATGAAATTGTGACCAACCACAAATGAAAATAAATGTTTTGTGAAAATGTTGTGACACTTGCTTTTATAAATAAATTGTGACACAACAAATTTCATAATATTTTCACAATTATTGAGGTGTAAATTTCTTATAAGTCAAAATAAAATAATAAAATATGAAACTGTGACTAATCATAAAAAGCGGCTATGCCGCTACAGTGTTTTGACACTATTCATTCAACTTATTTCACTGTTCATCTATAGTGATATTTTGGTGAGCCACTTTTTTTTTTTAATTAATTATTTATTTATTTATTTTACATTTTGAACAGTAGCTATAGTTTATTTTTATTTTATTTTATTTTATTTTTTTCAGCCTTTCGTTTGTACTTTTTTTTTTTCCTTTTATATATATTGTTATACTGATATAACAAATTTCACAATATTTTCACAATTATTAAGGTGTCAATTTCTTATAAGTCAAAATAAAATAATAAAATATGAAACTGTGACCAACCACAACTGAAAATAAATGTTTTATGAAAATGTTGTGACACTTGTTAGGTGAATATGTAAAAATTATAGTACTTTTGGTTTGTTCAATATGTACTTTTTTTTTTTTTTTTTTTTTTGCAATCATCGATTTGCACTCTTTTTTCTACTGACTATATAAGAAAAGGCATTGCCTCTACAGTGCTCCTTTTGGTGTAGTGAGCCATTTTTTCCCCCAAGTTTTGAACAGTTGCTACAGTGCCACTTTGGTTTGTTCAATTGGCACTGTTGCTACATTAGCTAAAGCTTTTTTTTTTTTTTTTTTTAGTCTTCCGTTTGTACTTTTTATTTTATTTTAAATATTTATAAGAACCCGAATATATATTGCTATACTGACACAATAAATTTTACAATATTTTCACAATTATTGAGATGTCAATTTCTTATAAGCCAAAATAAAATAATAAAATATGAAACTATGACTAACTATAATTGAAAATAAATGTTTTAAAAAATGTTGTGACACTTGTCTTATATCTATATCTATATGTAAAAAGCGGATATGCCGCTACAGTGCTCTGCACTGTGCATTTTGGTTTCGTGAGCTAGCCCTTTTTTTTCTCTCTCTCTCTCTCTCTCTCTCTCTCTCTCTCTCTCTCTCTCTCTCGTATTTTTTTTGAATGCACTAAATCGTAGTCACAGTGCTTTGGTTTCGTGAGCCATTTTTTTTCCCAAGTTTTGAACAGTAATTATAGTGCCAAGTGGCACAGTAGCTACAATAGCTACACTTTTTTTTTTCCTTTTAAATATTTATGTAAGCTGGTATACTGACATAACAAATTTCTTAATATTTTCACAATTATTGATGTGTGCGAATGCGCTAAAGCATTGTAACTATAGTGCTTTGGTTTTGTGAGCCAATATTTTTTTCCCAAGTTTTGAGCAGTAACTACAGTGCCAAGTAGCACTGTAGCTACAGTTTTTTTTTTTCTTCAATAATCGGTTTGTGTTTTTTTTTTTTTTTCCTTTTAAATATTTATGTAAGCTGGTATATATATTGTTATACTGACATAACAAATTTCACAATATTTTCACAATTATTGACATGTCAATTTCTTACAAGTCAAAATAAAATAATAAAATAAGAGACTGTGACTGATCACAATTATAAATAAATGTTTTGAGAAAATGTTACAACATTTATTGTGCAGTGCTTTTGGTTTATTCAACTGGCATGGTAGCTACAGTGCCTAAAGGTTTTTTTTAGTAATCGGTTTGTGTTTTTTTTTCTTTTAAATATTTATGTAAGCTGGTATATATATTGTTATACTGACACAACTAGTTTCACAATATTTTCACAATTATTGTCGTGTCAATTTCTTACAAGTCGAAATAAAATAATAAAATATGAGACTGTGACCAACCACAACTAAAAATAAATGTTTTGAGAAAATGTTACCACACTTATTGTGCAGTGCTTTTGGTTTATTCAACTGGCACTGTAGCTACAATGCCTAAAGTTTTTTTTTTTCTTCTTCAGTAATGGTTTGTGTTTTTTTTTTCTTTTAAATATTTATGTAAGCTGGTATATATATTGTTATACTGACACAACAAATTTCACAATATTTTCACAATTATTGACGTGTCAATTTCTTACAAGCCGAAATAAAATAATAAAATATGAGATTGTGACTAACCACAACTAAAAATAAATGTTTTGAGAAAATGTTACAATACTTATTGTGTAGTGTTTTTGGTTTATTCAACTGGCACTGAGTGCCTAATTTTTTTTTTCCAATAATCGGTTTGTGTGTGTGTGTGTGTGTGTTTTTTTTTTTTTTTTCTTTTAAATATTTATGTAAGCTGGTATATATATTGTTATACTGACATAACAAATTTCACAATATTTTCACAATTATTGACGTGTCAATTTCTTACAAGTCGAAATAAATAATAAAATATGAGATTGTGACCAACCACAACTAAAAATAAATGTTTTGAGAAAATGTTACAACACTTATTGTAATCACAATATTTTCACAATTGTTGAGATCTCAGTTTCTTATAGATCAAATAAAAAAAATGCTAAGTCCACAACATTTTAACATTAATTTCTACAATGCCTAAAGTTTTTTTTTTTTTTTTTCTCCAGTTATCGGTTTGTGTTTTTTTTTTTCTTTTAAATATTTATGTAAGCTGGCATATCTATTAACTATATAAAAAGAGCCAAAGGCTCATGAATAGTTTTTTTTTTTTTTATTCAATTAGTGAGGTGCACTTTTTTTTCCCCCTTCAAGTATGCCAGTTGGTTTGAACTTTGTTTTTGTTTTTGTTTTTTGTTTTTAAGATCTTTATATGTTTACTTTGTACTTGCAATGCAAGTTTACATTGTAAATACACAAAAGTGGTTAATATTATATACATTTGCACAAAAAAGGGTAAATATTGTACAAATTTTGTAAATGTATACAAAATTTGCCAATTTTTTTGTGTCTACAATATAAATTTTGCATTGTAATTAAGTAAAATGCATATATAGAGATATTATGAAAATGTTGTGATGCATGTGTTAATTCCTTATGGGTCAAAATAAAATAAAATAAAATAATAAAATATTATACCAAGATCTTGCACAACTAAAAATGTCATGACATTTTGTTGTTATTACAATATATTCACAACTATTGAGGTGCAAGTTATAGGTCAAAATAAAATAATAAAATATTAGGTTGGGATCTGTCATGGTCTTATACGAATGAGATTAACTTTTTATGACATAATTATCAAAATTCTTAAAATTAATCTCTCTTTTGATTAATGTAAACATCTATATATTTTAAAAATCAAATGATTTATATCTTTATTTTGTGATACAAATAAAATCTAAAATTAATCCTAATCACTACTTTTTTTTCCCATGGCTAACTAGTAGTTCATAAAAAACAATAATGCCCCAACCCTAAAGCCCATGCATGGTTGGGTTTGATGTAATGACATAATACAGTCTATTGGGCCGGCTTTCACCAATACGAGTGCTGGGGATCTTTTTGGGTTTGACCGACACACTCTTTTGTTGAAGGGAACAAGTTAAAAAAGCAATGCAATTGGAACTCGGAAGTATCTTCTTTGATTGAAGCAATGCAATTGGAACTCGGAAGATAATTGGAACTCGGAAGTATCTTCTTTGATTGAAGCAATGCAATTGGAACTCGGAAGTATCTTCTTTGATTGAACTTTGGAATCGACCTCTTACCAGTCTGTGAAAAACCACATACATGGTGGAGCGGACATAGGATACCATCTTGTTGAAAGTGGGGTAGTTGAGGTAGAAATTGTCTTCTTGATACATAATTTAGGTACACTTCTTTGGGTGTTATATTTTAGGTTCTCTAAATAAAAAATCATTTATATTGTTGTATTTACCTATGAGTCACATGCTTGAATTTAATTGTTCTTGTGAAAGATAATATTGTTTGTATTATGTTGTTCAATACCCAAGCACATGATTGATTGAATTTAATGCACTACCTAAGATAGAACATGTAAGAAATTGTAACTATGTTTTACCTTTTTTTTTTTAAATTTTGATAATTAGGGAGGAGGAAATCTATAAGTTTGATTTTCCACCTATTATAAGTTGGAGTTTGCTTGATTATTATTTTTTAAATGTTAGAGTATGAGTTATTGACTTTTCTCATCACTTATTAAGAAGGTTTGAAAAGAAAAATAATTATTATGCAATAAAGTAAATCTCCACAAAAGTCTTTCACACTATGTTTGGTTGGAAGGATTACAGGGGAGGATGGAAAACAATGAGTGGAAAATGGTGTGGAAAACACTGTTTTTCACTGTTTGGGAAGCAAAGGAAAATAGAGAGAATGGAAAACCGGGGAGAAAATTTTCCTCCCAGGCCCACCAATTTTTTTCCTCCCAAATCGAGAGGAAAACTGTGGAGAGAAAAGAGCTCTCCCAGCCTTTTTACAGAAATGCCCTCAAACACAACGGCTAAAACCACAACAATCTTTCTCTCAAGCATAATCAGATTATCACAATACAAACTCAAAAACACAATTTTAAAATTAATCAAATCATAACAATAAAAGAAAAAAAAAAGACAAAAGAGAGAAGACAGAAGCCATCTGGATTGCGTTGGGGACAACTGTTCTGGAATCAAGTAAAAAAAAAAAAAAAACAAAAAACAAAGAGAGCACCAGTGGAGTAAACGAAGAGAAAAAAAAATGAAGAAAGCACTAGTGGAGTAGATGAAGAGAAGAAAAGAAAAAAGAAAAAAAAGGGTGAAATTAAAATTGAGAAATGTCACTATGATATTTTTACAATATTTTCACAATAAATTTTAAGTGGTAAGTTGTTACTAACTAATACTGATAAAAAAAAATATTTAAGTGATGTGTTCAAATTAAAATTAATAATAACTTACCACATATGATTTATTGTGAAAATATTGTAAAATGTTAAGGATGTAGCACTTTTTTTTTTCAACGTGACCTGATCAAGTTATACATTATTGCAATTTTTACATTATAATAATAAAAATAATAACATAAATTTATATATATGATGCGATAAATTTTATATTATTTAATGATTACAAATAAATCTATTTTTTACATATTATATACCAAGGGTATAATAGTCAATTTATATAAATTACATTTTTCATCATTCCCTTTTTCTCTCCAACCAAACAAAAGAGTTTTCCACACTCTCACTTTTCCACCCCTCCAACCAAACACATAAGGGGGAAAACTAAATATTTTCCATCCTCTCACTTTTCCATCCTCCCACAATTTTCTATCTTCCGACTTTTCCACCCCTCCATCCAAACACACCCTTAGGGAATATGGTTGGATGGAGATGATTTTGCTAATAAAGTAATAATGTCTTCTTCTTCTATTTTTTGACTCCTATCATCTATGCACCGAATTTTTTTTGAGTCCATGGATTGAATAACTTTGCATCTAACAATAAATTTTAATTTACTGGGAGTTAGTCACATACTGAGATCAGTGTAAAGGGAAGAAGTTTCTACAAAATCAAGACTAATTGGAGATTGATGTAAGGATTCAACTGTAAGTTAGTACTTTGGGATACACTAGGTTTGGGTTAAGATTACTTGTATTTGTAATCTCTTGATTTTGTTTAGTGATTCTTGGGAGTGGTGACTTGAAAATCACATGGTGAGGGTTTTTACCTTGTGACAGGTTTTCCCCATTAGCCAACAAATCACCGTGTCAAATTTACTTTTCGTTACACTTAAGATTATTTTGTGATTTGTTTGTGCCTCTACGATTTTGCATGTAATTTGACATAATTGGGTAATTAAATTAATTAAATGAGGTCAATCTATAATCCAACTGTCAAGAATCTAGTAGTCCCTTTCAAAAAAAAAAAAAAAAAAAGAATCTTGTAGTCTAGTGACATTGTTTGTTCTTGCACTTTGAATATGTACTCTCCTATTGTATGTAATAACTATTCAATTATATGAAAGAAAAAAAATGTATAATAGGTTTAAATTTTGAGTGATATTCAGATTGTTACGATAATTATAATTATTTTGAATTCGACATTCATGTTAATTTTGTAGAATTTTTTTTAAGAAAATCGTTGAACCATTCAAATTTTTTTTTCATAAGAAGTTGCAAAGTTGCATCATTCACATTTCTGATATTTTTCTCAAAAAAAAAAAAAATTACTGATACAGTTTCCACATAAAAAATTAAAATAATATAAAAATTACTGATATAGTATTATAGTACTGGCAATAATTTTAAACGAGCTCCTAGTCCTAGGTGTTCACGGTTGATGGTTGTCGGGGGCGGTTTTTTGCTCGTAGCCACGTGTTTTCTGCTGGAAGTGTGACTTTGCTAAGCTTGGATTTGTTTTGGGGAGTTCAATCTGGAACTTGACATTGGGCCACATAGACCAATGGCTTTCGGTGTATTTTTAAGCCTACAAAATAGATAAAACCCAAAGTCTTAGAATTATAATAATGGTTGAAATAAATAAATAATATATTTAATTGAATAGTATGATAGCTTTGATTAAATGGTGAGTTGATACGTTATTATTATGTTTATTAAGTGATGTCCAATATTAGAAAGTGGTTAATTAAGTGTCATATATGTGATAATGGGATGAGTCCAACAGTCCATATCCAGCTGTGGTTCATGGTTCATGTTCAACATAATAAGGTTTGTCCAGTAATGGTCCATGTCCAAATAATACATGTCCAATAATAGTTCATTTCCAAAAAATATGTGTCCAGCGGTGGTTCATGTCCAAATAATATATATTCATTAATGAAGCATTAGTGAGATCATGTTTATTCAATAGTGAGATAATATTAACATTCCAGTAGCATAATATAGCGTTAGTGAACTGATAACATTCCAGCAGCATAATAATATAAGTACAACAGTACAGTGATAATAAATTAAAATATACTCAATAGTATAATTTTGGAGATAAAAATATAATGACTTATCTTCACAGTTTGTAGCTCTAGCCGTATTATAGTAGTGGACATAATATTTCAATAGTATGACATGATTGAAAGGGGAAAATTGGTGCAACTAGAGGGAGAGAGAACATGTCTAGCCGTGTGCATCGGTTGGTTAAGTTTGTCCCCTTAATCATGCACTTAAATGATTTTTCTCATGTAATGTTCTTTTAGTTTTTAGTCAAGTATGAGTGATATTGTCTTCCATAAGAAGGACTTTTAATTTCATAAGTTTGTGTCTTTCATAAGAATAGTTTTAAGTATCAGAAATGTATGTCTTCAATGAGAATGACTTTAATATGAAGTCTTTGTGCCTTTTAAGAGAAAGGCCTTAGTATTGATGTTCATATGCCTTCCATGAGAAAGGGCTTTTGTAATGTGTTCTTGAAAGAGTGTTTGGTATCTTTTAAGATGTATGGAGATAAGAAATATATATGTTTTGTGAGAAATGGTGTTTGTAAGATAGATTAGAAATATGTGTAAGAAGTATGTATGGATAGTTTGTGAGGAATGTGTTTGTAAAATATATGGGAGTATGAGATAGATAATATGAAAGTTAAATATAGTAAATACATGAGCTTATAGTTGGTGCTTGAGTTGTTTTTTGTGTCATGTCATGGGTTATGTTGCTTTTTAAGAAGAGAGGTATTGTAAGAGAAATAGAGATGGAGATGTGCTTTTGTTTATCAAAATTGTAAGGTTGAATTTAATCAACCATTTAATTGGCTTTATTCCGTGACCAATTTGTTTGTAATTTAGCACTTAGCAACCCTGTATTTAGGTGGAAAAATTGTAAGGGTAGTGTGTGAGAAGATGTGAAGAAAAGCTCAAGAGTGTGCAAGAAAAACAGAGTCTCGCGGCTAGGGCTCGCGGGTGGATCGCGACTGGCAAGCTGCGAAAGGCAGGCACGTGAGAGGCA
Source organism: Quercus suber (assembly GCF_002906115.3). Lineage (NCBI taxonomy): Eukaryota > Viridiplantae > Streptophyta > Magnoliopsida > Fagales > Fagaceae > Quercus > Quercus suber. The sequence goes on from NW_027069617.1 coordinate 1,285,283, forward strand.
CACTGGAAGCTGAAGGGTCGCGCCAGCTATCACGCTACAGGACAAAAGTTCCAGTCTGGCCAGGCCGTTACGTCGCGACTTGAATTCGCGACTTGGTCAAGCCGTGAGATCAAGTTGCTAACTTGCCCTGTTTGGCAAAAACTGACGTTTTGCATTCCCTTCTCACCCTACTATATATACACCCTTATACCCATCATATTGTGAGAGCTTCCAGAGAGAATTTTATGAGAGAAAACCCTAGAGAAAAACAAGATTGATTCATCCCCAATCTTCATCTAAAGAGACTCTACAAATTCCTCTATTCTCTTCCTCTCCATTGTCATACCCTTGAGAGGTCATTTACCAAACCTTTATCTCACTACACCCACGTCTGTGAGAAGGTCCATTTGGTGCTTTGGGAAGCAGTTTGGAAAGGAGCCAATATACATTGGTTGATGCTATGGTCAAGTAGCGGAATCCGGCAAGCTAAAGAAGAAATAGGTTCGGCGTAACCTCGTTGGAGCAAGAAGCTTGGAGGGCTTAGGTACTTGGGTAGATTAGGCTTGGAGGGTCTTTTGCTGTTTATGTATCCCAACTACATTTTTTAGTGGATTATTTGACCGCTTGGAGGGCGGCGGAGAGGTTTTACGCCGAGGACTTCGGTTTCCTCTTCGATAACACATCGTGTGTTGTCCGTGTGTTTGCATCTTCCTTCCCTTTTATCTTTGCCTTATATTTACTGTTGTGGATGTGTTTATATTTGGCTTAGATTGTTTATCAATTCTGTTGTGAGCTTGTTATCATGTTTCGCACATTAATTGTTTGATATAAAGCTTGAATTGGTAATTTTATTATTTGGGGTCTAAACGTTCAAGGGTGTTTCATACCCATATTGAACTTTCAATTGGTATCAGAGCGGGTACACTTGTTGTGGTGTTAATACCTAAGTGTGATCCTTGACCCCTTGTTGAGATGCATAGGTCTCAATCTTTCACTGCTCCACCATATTTTGATGGTAATAACTATGCTTTTTGGAAAGTCCGAATGAGGGCGTTTTTGTGTTCTATGGATGAAGCTGTGTGGGATGCAGTTGACATAGGTTGGACAAAGCCAGTGGATGCCAAATCCACTTGGGACAAGGCAACTCTTGCAGCAGCTAATGCAAACAGTAAAGCATTGAATGCCATTTTCTGTGGTATCTCTCCAAAAGAATTTCACAGGATTTCTCATATTACTGTTGCTAAAGAAGCATGGGAGATTCTGGAGACGACATATGAAGGAACCAAGAAGGTGAAAGACACCAAACTTCAAATGCTGACCACTCGCTTTGAGTAGCTAAAGATGGATGAGGATGAGTCCTTTAACTCTTTTTATAGTAAGCTAAACGAGGTGGTCATTGGAAAATTTAATTTGGGGGAAAAGACGGAGGAGTCTAAAGTTGTAAGGAAAATCCTTCGGTCACTACCAGAAAGTTTTCGTGCTAAAGTTACAGCAATTGAAGAGAGCAAAGATCTTGATGAATTCAAGGTTCAGGAGCTGGTTGGCTCTCTACAGACATATGAGTTGTCTCTTCCTTCAGCGAAGAAGAGCAAATCCCTTGCTCTTAAGACAATTGATGAGAGGATAGGGTCTCATGAATCTTCAGAAGAGGATACAATAGATAAAGATGTGGCATATCTTGTAAAGAACTTCCGGAAATTCCTAAAGCTCAAGAATAGTGGAAAATTTGGTGACAAAAGAAAATTCTAGAGTGCCGAAAAAGAGAAGAAAGACTTCCGAAGAAAAGATGGTAAAGATTCCCAATCCTCACAAGGAATTACATGTTTTGAATGTAATGGGCATGGGCTTTTTAAAAAGGAATGTCCAAACTACTTGAAGTCGAAGGGAAAGGTGTATGCCACTACTTTAAGTGATTCGGACTCATCAAATTCTGATTCTGACGAGAGCTATGATGGAGAAGGAAATTTCTCCGCATTCATGACCATTGCTCATGTGGAATCCTCAGATGACTTGGATACAATTGTGAAGGAGCCTGGTGAACATTCTGATTTGGAATCTATAGGAGTTGTTGAAGAATCTGAAGCTGAAGAGGATGAAGGTACTGTGAGTATTCAAGAGAATTATACTTTACTTCTTGAGAAATCAGGTGAGTATGCAAGGGTTGCAAAGACGGCGGTAAAGAAGATGAAAAGGGCTGAAGAGGACTACAAAAGTCTACTGGCTAGATATAAAGAAGCTAAATGTGAGATTGAGACACTAAATGGAGAGTTATCGGAAGCTTACACCAAAGTAAGATTCCTTGAGTAAGAAATGGTGCAAGCGCAAGCCAAGATTGAAAGGGTCTCCTCCAGAAAGCTGGAAGATGTTATCTCGTCTCAAAAACATTTTTCAGATAAGTTCGGAGTGGGGTATACCGGAGGAAGTAGCTCATCAGCCAAAGCTATCAAAGAAGTGAAATTTGTGAAGGCCATAGAGCCTACTGTAGAAGAAACCATCCCTGAGAATGTTAAGGCTGAGAAGAAGAATGTGAGTGAGCAACAGATGGGGAATAAGCCCCGAAATCAATCTATGGGCAGACACGAAACCAGAGCAAGATCTCTCTCAAGACCACAATGGGGTCCTAGAACTGAGTATGTGTGTCACTATTGCGGACTACGAGGGCATACTAGACCCAACTGTCAAAAGCTGAGAGCAGACAACAAGGCAAGCGCACCTCGGTCACGAGGAAGAAGGAATGACAAGAGGTCTTGGGGTGGTGAGAAACCAAGAAGTCAAAACAATGATCCAGGAATGACGGACGTGATAAAGATGATCGGTGCTTTCAACAGGAGGTTTGAAAGTCCTAACTCTCGTACCCGATCCGTCAGGATATCACCCCAAACACACGTGACGTGTGGGTGACAAAGGGTACTCATGCATAAGCATTATAACATGTCCATGCATCAATTCTTCCTATGCTTTGTGGATATGATTGGTTATTTGCATTGTGTTTTTGAGTATCGGTTTACTTTGTGATTAGTTTGTGTTCAAAATACTTTCTCATTTTCTTGTTTATGATCATTCTTCTACTGCTTTCATGTCAAAAATCCAAAAACACATAAAAAGTTGAAAATCCAAAAAGTTTGATCACTTTGTTGAGTTTTGTCTCAAAGCTAGTTTAGCCTTGTACCTTTGTACCAATGGTTTTGTGCATTTAACGAGCATAGCTTGTCTCTCATGCACTCATATCATTGTGGAAGAAATTCTGAAATCTATGTAATTGTTGTAAATAGATCTTCAACCTTGTCATGAATGATTAGTGAATGGTTTTGTTGATCTTGAGACATGCATAGACTCATGCCTGTATATCTTCTCACTCTTTATTTTTATGCTTTTAAAGAGCTCTCTAAATGTAAATCTCAAAATGAAAAGAGATATAGAGCTGCAAAAGCCTGTCGCACATACTAGTATTTGAATAGGAAAAAGGGAAAGCGACCAAAATAAAATGTATGAAAGATGCCCAAAAAGCCAAAGGCTATCTCATTAATTGAAATATCAAAATTTTCAGGCATCTATCTCTCAATGAGAGTTTCTTTGCTCAAAATTGGCAAATGATATGTGTTTATGGAGCCAAATGAAAAGCTTCAAAGAGTTGTTATCAAATTCTTGTGGGAGGTCATATATGCATGCTTCTATAATTGAGATAGGTCACATAATCTAGTGCTAGTTGTGTATGCCTTGATTGAATTGATCATTGAAGCTTCACATTGGACTAAGAACTATCTCAATTTTGATATCCACACACATCACACAAGTCTATGTTCAACGAATGCCATATTCATTTGTGTGATTGTACTTGATTAAATGTGTTTTTACATGCTCAATCTTGGTGGGTCAAACACAAAAAGATTTTTGAGTGTTTTGTTTTGTTTTTGGAAAGTACTTTGCTTTTACAAAATTGTGAAATTTTTTCAAAAACAGTGTTGCCCTGTTTTGGCGACTAAGTCGCGGGTCATCACAGTCGCAAGCCCCAGTCGCAAGCTCAATCAGAGATTTTCGCGACTTACTGGCGAGTCAGTACTCTACTCGCGAAAAAGACTTAGAAATTTTTTGAAAAATTTGAGTTTTGCTCTTTTCGCGGCTCATTTTGGCGGCTTGTTCGCGGGTGGAAGGTACAATCGCGAGGTTTACTCAGAGATTTTCGCGGCTTAGCTCGCGACTCCTTCGTGGCTAAACCTTCCAGTCGCGAAAAACACCTAGAAGATTTTTCTAGAATCTTACCTTCACAGTGTTTCGCGGCTTGATCTGGCGACTTACTGGCGACTTGGACAAGTCACGAAAAACGCGTGTTTTGCATTTTCGAAGACAGTTTTAAAAATTGTTTTTCAATTTTCCCTCGATTTTCAGCGACTGTTCATTGTCTTCTTCACTCTCTCTCTCAAAGCTTTCGAATATCACTGAAAAATCCTTCATTTCTACATCATCTCTGCATAAATCTTCGAGAAAAAGGTATGGGCTTTCTTGTTCCTTACTCCATTTTCATGTTTTATGTAAAATACTCTTGAATCTCTGTGTTTTACTGTTCGGATTGCTATTTGGGTATTCTAATATTTTATGCTTAAAAATGGTGTTTTGATGGTGTGGTTTGTCCTCTCTTGGTAATGCCTAGCTTCTTGGGTTTACTCCATTATGGTTTTCATGTTTCTCACCTTCTCATTCATGGGTTTTCATGCTTGATATTTGATTTTTTAATGGGTATATCCTTTGGGTATATGGTTCGTTGGTTTCTAGGTGATGTTTTCCCAAATGAAATGTGTGTTTGCCATGTGTATGACCTTATGTTTATGTGGTTCAATCCATTCTGTGTGTGTATTTACACATCTTGAGTCTGACCCTGCCTCTAGGGATTTTCTTGCACATTCCATGTTCTGTTGGTTAAGTTTCAGTGACAGTTGTTTTCATCTGTCTGTATGAAAATTTCATCTTTGCAGACTGAAATTGGTTAATTTGTGATTACTATGTTATGTCTTATTTCTCTGTTATCATCTATTCTTGGTTTGTGTTGTTGCTCAATATTCTGTTCTTCCTTGTAATTACATGGTTACTAATTTGAGTATATTTCCACATATTGTCTTGTGCCCTTGTTGTGAACTTTTCTGAGTGTTTACAGATGGCTTCCACATCCTCTAAGAAGAAGACTCCTGCTAAGAAGGCTGATAAGAGATTGAAAATGGACAGCAACCTGTTTAGATCAGTCAAACATTTTGAGAGATACAGAGATTCCTTCGTAAAAGGAACAATTATCCAGGAGAGATTTGTGGATTTGCATGACTTGAGGGATACATTCATTCCACAATGCTTTGAAGGAAGAGGCTGGGAGAAACTTCTGGGTGACTTACCTTTAGTGTGTGAACCACTTATCAGAGAATTCTATGCAAATGTTGTGATAAAGGAGGAAGAGTTGAGTTGTTGGGTGAGGAAAAAGGAGTTTACCTTAGATGCTCATGACATTGATAAGGTTTTGGGACTAGAAGGGTTAGAAGATTATGAATTTACAAACTACAAGGACAAAATGGTCTCTCTAGAAACTGTCCAGAAGAAGATTGGTGGAGTTTTAGAAAGGAGATGTCTCAACACTTCAGACTTTCCCAAAGACATGAGGTGTTTAACAACAATTATGATGTACAATCTGTACCCTATAAGGAAGATGACTACATTGACGAATGCCAGAGCCATCTTTCTTATGGATCTTAAGGAAAACACCTTTATTGACATCAGTTCCCACATTTTTGACACTATAATGGATGAAACCAAAACCACCTCGAGGCCCAAGCTGGTGTTTCCAAGCCTTCTCATGAGAATTTTCAAAGACAAAAGGGTTGTAATCCCACAAGATATCAGTCCCATGCCTCCTCTATCAGCCATTGGTATCAGAGCGGGTACACTTGTTGTGGTGTTAATACCTAAGTGTGATCCTTGACCCCTTGTTGAGATGGATAGGTCTCAATCTCTCACTGCTCCACCATTTTTGATGGTAATAACTATGCTTTTTGGAAAGTCCGAATGAGGGCGTTTTTTGTGTTCTATGGATGAAGCTGTGTGGGATGCAGTTGACATAGGTTGGACAAAGCCAGTGGATGCCAAATCCACTTGGGACAAGGCAACTCTTGCGGCAGCTAATGCAAACAGTAAAGCATTGAATGCCATTTTCTGTGGTATCTCTCCAGAAGAATTTCACAGGATTTCTCATATTACTGTTGCTAAAGAAGCATGGGAGATTCTGGAGAACATATGAAGGAACCAAGAAGGTGAAAGACACCAAACTTCAAATGCTGACCACTCGCTTTGAGCAGCTAAAGATGGATGAGGATGAGTCCTTTGACTCTTTTTATAGTAAGCTAAACGAGGTGGTCATTGGAAAATTTAATTTGGGGGAAAAGACGGAGGAGTCTAAAGTTGTAAGGAAGATCCTTCGGTCACTACCAGAAAGTTTTCGTGCTAAAGTTACAGCCATTGAAGAGAGCAAAGATCTTGATGAAATCAAGGTTCAGGAGCTGGTTGGTTCTCTACAGACATATGAGTTGTCTCTTCCTTCAGCGAAGAAGAGCAAATCCCTTGCTCTTAAGACAATTGATGAGAGGATAGGGTCTCATGAATCTTCGGAAGAGGATACAGTAGATAAAGATGTGGCGTATCTTGTAAAGAACTTCCGGAAATTCCTAAAGCTCAAGAATAGTGGAAATTTGGTGACAAAAGAAAATTCCAGAGTGCCGAAAAAGAGAAGAAAGACTTCCGAAGAAAAGATGGTAAAGATTCCCAATCCTCACAAGGAATTACATGTTTTGAATGTAATGGGCATGGGCATTTTAAAAAGGAATGTCCAAACTACTTGAAGTCGAAGGGAAAGGTGTATGCCACTACTTTAAGTGATTCGGACTCATCAAATTCTGATTCTGACGAGAGCTGTGATGGAGAAGGAATTTCTCCGCATTCATGACCATTGCTCATGTGGAATCCTCAGATGACTTGGATACACTTGTGAAGGAGCTTGGTGAACATTCTGATTTGGAATCTTGAGTTGTAGATGAAGCTAAGAGGATGAAGGTACTTGAGTATTCAAGAGAATTACACTTTACTTCTTGAGAAATCAGGTGAGTATGCAAGGGTTGCAAAGACGGCGGTAAAGAAGATGAAAAGGGCTGAAGAGGACTACAAAAGTCTACTGGCTAGATATAAAGAGGCTAAATGTGAGATTGAGACACTAAATGGAGAGTTATCGGAAGCTTACACCAAAGTAAGATTCCTTGAGCAAGAAATGGTGCAAGCGCAAGCCAAGATTGAAAGGGTCTCCTCCAGAAAGCTGGAAGATGTTATCTCGTCTCAAAAACATTTTCAGATAAGTCCGGAGTGGGGTATACCGGAGGAAGTAGCTCATCAGCCAAAGCTATCAAAGAAGTGAAATTTGTGAAGGCCATAGAGCCTACTGTAGAAGAAACCATCCCTGAGAATGTTAAGGCTGAGAAGAAGAATGTGAGTGAGCAACGGATGGTGAATAAGCCCCGAAATCAATCTATGGGCAGACACGAAACCAGAGCAAGATCTCTCTCAAGACCACAATGGGGTCCTAGAACTGAGTATGTGTGTCACTATTGCGGACTACGAGGGCATACTAGACCCAACTGTCAAAAGCTGAGAGCAGACAACAATGCAAGCGCACCTCGGTCACGAGGAAGAAGGAATGACAAGAGGTCTTGGGGTGGTGAGAAACCAAGAAGTCAAAACAATGATCCAGGAATGACGGACGTGATGAAGATGATCGTGTGCTTTTCAACAGGAGGTTTGAAAGTCCTAACTCTCGTACCCGATCCGTCAAGGATATCACCCCAAACGCACGTGACGTGTGGGTGACAAAGGGTACTCATGCATAAGCATTATAACATGTCCATGCATCAATTCTTCCTATGCTTTGTGGATATGATTGGTTATTTGCGTTGTGTTTTTGAGTATCGTTTACTTTGTGTTTGTTTGTGTTCAAAATACTTTCTCATTTCTTGTTTTTGATCATTCTTCTACTGCTTTCGTGTCAAAAATCCAAAAACACATAAAAAGTTGAAAATCCAAAAAGTTTGATCACTTTGTTGAGTTTTGTCTCAAAGCTAGTTTAGCCTTGTACCTTTTGTACAATGGCTTTGTGCATTTAACGAGCTTAGCTTGTCTCTCATGCACTCATATCATTGTGGAAGAAATTCTGAAATCTATGTGATTGTTGTAAATAGATCTTCAACCTTGTCATGAATGATTAGTGAATGGTTTTGTTGATCTTGAGACATGCATAGACTCATGCCTATATATCTTCCCACTCTTTATTTTTATGCTTTTAAAGAGCTCTCTAAATGTAAATCTCAAAACACCCACGTCTGTGAGAAGGTCCATTTGGTGCTTTGGGAAGCAGTTTGGAAAGGAGCCAATATACATTGGTTGATGCTATGGTCAAGTAGCGGAATCCGGCAAGCTAAAGAAGAAATAGGTTCGGCGTAACCTCGTTGGAGCAAGAAGCTTGGAGGGCTTAGGTACTTGGGTAGATTAGGCTTGGAGGGTCTTCTGCTGTTCATGTATCCCAACTACGTTCTTTAGTGGATTATTTGACCGCTTGGAGGGCGGCGGAGAGGTTTTACGCCGAGAACTTCGGTTTCCTCTTCGATAACACATCGTGTGTTGTCCGTGTGTTTACATCTTCCTTCCCTTTTATCTTTGCCTTATATTTACTGTTGTGGATGTGTTTATATTTGGCTTAGATTGTTTATCAATTCTGTTGTAAGCTTGTTATCATGTTCCGCACATTAATTGTTTGATATAAAGCTTGAATTGGTAATTTTATTATTTGGGGTCTAAATGTTCAAGGGTGTTTCATACCCATATTGAACTTTCAAAAATGATGAATGTTCAGGATATTAAAGTGTGGGAGAGATGGGTGGTAGTGTGTGTAATAGGTGTTATCTAAGTAGAGGGATTTTGTAAGAGAGATGAAGAAAGATATGGAGATGTTTAGAGATATGGCAGCAAAGTGAATGAAGTTTCAAAATAAGGGGATGAAAGAGGGATGGATAGTGGTTTTATTAATGTGTAGCTGGTCCTCTTTATATAGAGCCAAGTATGTAACTAGATTAGAATTAGTTGAAGGGAAATTTAGCAAATAAAGAAAAGTCTTTGACAAAGTAAGTGGTTTCATTAGTGGGTTTTTTTTTTTTTTAGCCAAAAGAAGAAAGTTTGAGACTTTAGTGCAACTAGAGCTGCTGTTATAGCTGTAGCTGCTGGATGATGTCATCTGAATGACATCTTTTGCTTGGAGGAAAATATTTGGCATTAAATTCATGGTTTGGCTAAAAATGGTGAGATTACCTTTATAGGACCTTCCTATTTCTGGTACTACAGCTGGAGGCTAAGGATCTTAGCTTAAAATGGTAGGATTTCTTTTATGGGATCCTTGCTTCTTTGGGTATGATAGTAAGTTACTGGGATTGGGCATTAATGGGCAAGTGATGTCATTTTAGGACATGTGTCAACTACCTAAGTTGCTGTTGGAGCTGTTGCTGTTTCTGCAAGAGCTGTTGCAGCTTCTGCTAGAGCTGTTGTTGGTATTTTTGGCTAAGTTTCCTCTTTTAAAAAATTATATATTTAGTCCATATATAATTTTAGTAAATAATAGACTAGTTGGTTGATATTTGACGAAGTTTTAGATATGTAATTATAGTTGTGGGGCCAGAAAATTGGGTAGCCTCGGCCCACTCCAAGCCAGGCCCAAAGGGCCCACGCCGAGGATACGTGAGGGGTCCGAGGATGAAAGCGCGAGGACCGACTCCCGAGGATCATGTCTGAGGATCATCCGGGACCTCGGAGGAACACGAGTGCCACCCCACCAAAGGACTCCTTGAATATCCTAGGAGGAGAGGGCCCAGTGCCACGTGTCGGCGACGGGAGCACGGTAAAGGAGCAAGCCTTAGGCGAGCTGTCACCTCTGCATTGAATGCGCTCACCTAACCCCCCCTGGCCGTATTAATGGAGATGTAACCCCTTGACAGAGCAACATCGATCAGGGTGAGCCACTGGAGTACGGATAAGACCTCTGATGGGACGGACGGTCAGAGCGAAAGCCAATGGATGATCAACAGATGGAAGAAAGAGATAGGAGGAAGAGAACTATATAAGAAAGGCGAGCAAAAAGTCTAGGGGGGGAGGGGGGATGGCTCCTGGTTGATGTTAGTTTGAGGAGGGAGGACCTCCTCGGACGAGGGCCGAGGAGCTATCCTCAGTTGTAAATTGGGCTTATTATCCTTCAATAAAAGAAAGGGGCTTGGATTCCGTTGCGAGTCTGTTAGGGCCTAAACCTTCGATCCACTCTCTAAAAATGTATTGTTAGGGAACCTTTACAAAATGAGTCCCTATAATTGGTGCCGTCTGTGGAAAGGATTAGTGCACCGGCAGGCGCAACGGGCGATCGTTCCTATATAGTTATCTTACGGAAGGTTGGTAGCGACGCATCAAAAAAAAAAATGCAGAAAAGTAGAAGGTTCAAAGTAGAAGATTCAACAGAAAAGAAAAAGAACTTGATATTATTTTATTAAACGGAAGATACAAGATACAAACAGAGGCTCAGGCAGGTGTGTTTTACAACTAACTCTACAAGCTAATTCTACAAACAGAGGCTCAGGTGGACCTGTTCTAAAACTAGCTAGAGGAAAGGGGGCTGAGGCTAGCCTGCTTCTAGGCCACCAACAACTCCTTGTCTGGTGCGGCGGAGCTGGAACAAAGAGAGGAGTCGACGCAGGTGCTCCGGGAAGCCCTCCCCCATGATGTTCCCTTGATTCTCTCCAATCCTCACGAGCGTTGGCCGTTGGAGACGGCAACACTCGGGCACCAGCAATGACATGAGTCTGCGCGTCTCCTCCGACAGGGGTGCTCCCTGGGGAGGAGCGTTAGGTACTTCAGGGACGTCCCTCCTGGCCACCGCGCATGGCACTATCAGGGTTATGCCGAGGCTCCGCCACGTTGGAAGTCTGATGGGGGCTGCGGTCGCGACGGCTCTTGGCCGAGGCGGTAGGACTTTTGGCCTGTGTGTCCTCACACCAACCCAGGGCCGCCCCATATCTCCTAACTCTGGTCACAACCCTGGCAAGGTTATTGAAGGGACGTGTTTCTAGTTTCGTTGGGAAGTTCATGGAATGTGGAGAAACCTTTTCCCCGGAAAGCCTTATATAGAGGATGAAGACTGGTGGGAATTAATCCACACAGAATTCGAAAAGAGAATTATCAGCAGTGCTAATCACGAAGATACCAAATCCCAAGGGGACCGTAGACCGCTGGATTTGTATCAATTCACGAGAATATTGATGAAGGCGTGTCTCGCGCACCGAAACGTCAAGCGCGGAGCGCGAACGGCCAAGGGACGCCTCGTAAATGAAGAAGATGGGGACTTGAATTGAAGGCGAGGTCAATGCCACGTGTAAGACCATAGTCCGACCAGAAGAATGGAAGTGTTAGACAGAACCAAGGCATTGCATGGTCCTCGGACTCAAGCCTATGGGGAAACTAATCACTCAACTATACCTGGGTACTAGACAGAACCAAGGTATTGCATGGTCCTCAGACTCAAACCTATGGAAAAACTAGATACTTACAGAAAAATGGAAGTGTTAGACAGAACCAAGGCATTGCATGGTCCTCGAACTCAAGCCTATGGGGAAACTAATCACTCAACTATACCTGGGTGCTAGACAGAACCAAGGTATTGCATGGTCCTCAGACTCAAACCTATGGGGAAACTAGATACTTACAGAAGAATGAGAGTGTTAGACAGAACCAAGACATTGCACGGTCCTCGGATTCAAGCTTATGGGGAAACTAATCACTCAACTATACCTGGGTATTAGATAGAACCAAGGTATTGCATGGTCCTCAGACTCAAACTTATGGGGAAACTAGGTACTTACAGAAGAATGGAAGTGTTAGACAGAACCAACGCATTGCATGGTCCTCGAACTCAAGCCTATGGGGAAACAAATCACTCAACTATACCTGGGTACTAGACAGAACCAAGGTATTGTATGGTCCTCGGACTCAAACCTATGGGGAAATTAGATACGTATAGAAGAATGGAAGTGTTAGACAGAACCAAGGCATTGCATGGTCCTCGGACTCAGGCTTATGGGGAAAGTAATCACTCAACTATACCTGGGTACTAGACAGAACCAAGGTATTGCATGGTCCTCGGACTCAAACCTATGGGGAAACTAGATACTTACAGAAGAATGAAAGTGTTAGACAGAACCAAGGCATTGCATGGTCCTCAGACTCAAGCCTATGGGGAAACTAATCACTCAACTATACCTGGGTACTAGACAGAACCAAGGTATTGCATGGTCCTCGGACCCAAACCTGTGGGGAAACTAGATACTTACAGAAGAATGGAAGTGTTAGACAGAGCCAAGGCATTGCATGGTCCTCGGACTCAGGCCTACGGGGAAACCAACTACTTGAAAATATCCTAAGTTAGGAAAGGATCAAGCCCTACCTAACCCTTGAGACGTAAGAGGGCTGCCCATGCATACATTCTCTCCCCTTATCATTGTTACTGGCGCAATTGGCCGACATACAATTCAAGCTAAAATCATGCAAATCAAAAGGAAAGAGGGAAAGCAGGCAGCGTGTAAACAAATAAGCAATTAAAATAAATAGAAAGGGAAATTAAACTCCCATTACAACAAAGTGTCCATAGAGCTCGTGTGGCAAGAAGCCACCTTACATAAAAATAGAAGAGAGAAGAATAGCAAAATGAAGTAAAATGACATAAAGGCATAGACAAGGGTCAAGCAAGCGGCAAAAGTAGGATGAGCCAAGGCGCTAGGGAATCTACTCTTTCTGCTCAGGCTGGACAAGGGCAACCTCTGGGTCCTCCCAGCCCTGGCCTAAGGGGACGCCCTGCAAGGGCACGATGAGAACGCCTGCCTCCTCGGTGGTGGGAATTTGAGCATTGGAAGGGACCTCCACTATCTCTTGGGGCACCTCCTCGCTCGGGTGCTCCTTTAGTTCAGCAGCCCCCACTTCCTCAATAATCTCCCCAGCCTTAGCGCCATCAGGGGTGACCTCGCGGATAGCAGTGGGGTAATACACGCTCTCCGCCTTCCACAGGTCGGACGTGGCCTCCACCCCAGCTTGTTTGAGGGCCTCAACCCAGACCTGGGAGCAATATCGCCTACATACCCCCAGAACTTGAGCTTTATAGAGGGCCTCTACCGCAGCCACCCCATCAGCGTAGGCTGCGGTCTCAGCCTACTCCTTGGTAGTCAGGGCCATCTCCCTGCCAAAGTCTGCCTCGACCTTAGCTTGCCGAGCCTCCTCTCTGGCCCACTCTGCCTCCCTCTGGGCCCCCTCAACCGCAGTCACCTTAGCCTGCAGGTCTGCGATCAGATCCCTCGCGATCTGCAGCTGCTCCTCCACCTCGCCCAGGTGCTTTGTCTGCTCTTTGGCCTGGTTCTGGGCACCCTCAAGACCAGATACTGCACTGTCCTGAGCCCTGGTCATCGCCTTCAAGTCCTCTCGGGCCTTGGCGAGGTCAGCCTCGGAGTTCTTGAGAGCCTGGGTAGCCTGAAAGCGCCAATCACGTTCCTGGTCGAAGGCCTTCCCTTGGTCGTTGGCCGCCCCTTCCAACCTATAGATGGTCTAGACAGCCTGCAAGGGTAGCCAATGCACTATGAGCCCAATTCAGAAGAGAAAGGGGGGAAAAGGAGAGGAAAGGAAAGGGAGTCGAAGTTACAGTCCTTACCATCCCCAGATACCGCTTAAGGCTGAGGAAGACCTGCTTACTCCTCATAGAGTTCAGCTCGGCTATGTCCGCTGGGAGCAGCAGGCACCTCTCCAGCGCGTTGGCCACGTGCGCACCTTCACCCTCATTGAAGTCCCTGAGGGAGGCGTCATCCTTCAAGGGCTCCCCATGGAGCATCGGGGCTGGGAGTCAAGCCTGAGCCTCGGGCGTGGTGTCGACGACTTGCCTGTCCTGGCTCTTGCAGCCTATCTTAAGCTGCTTGGACGGTCGCAGAGTGTTGTCCTCCTCCTGCGAGGACACCGTCTTATCCTCCACAGGTCTTTTGCCCTTATCATTCTTCTTCTTGGGGTCGGCAGGCACGAACCCAAAAGGCAGGCTCGTCTGGGAAGGAGGAGGAGGAGGAGGAGGAGGCTTCTGCTGAGCGGAAGTCGACCTAGTCTTCAGAAGAGAAGGGGGAAGCTTCTGCTGGGACTTCCCCGGTTGGCCTTCAATCAGGTCCAACAAGCCGGTGGTGGGCTTCCTCTTGTAACCCATCGTTGGCAGAGAAAGGGCTTCTGAAGCGAGGAGGTCCGCTTCGGTCAAACGAGGATCACCCAAGTCCCCGGGAGGGTCCTTGGACTGATCAAGCTGGGCAAAAACGTCGAACGCGTCCTCCTCCTGCTCTGGATCCTCCTCGGCAGCCTTGGCGAATGCTTGGGAAGAAGAAGGGATGGCTACAGCGACAACTTCTAGTTCGGGGGGCCCCTCGGGGAACTGAAATCCATCTTCGGTCACAGTAATCCTCTGAAGTTGAGGATCGTTGGCTAGGATAACGTGCTTTGGAACCGGGAATGATTTCTGGACAGGTTTATACCCCAAGATTATGTGGGCGGCCCTAACTTGATTGTCGTCCTCGTTTATATAAACCGATGCCCTCAGCACCTTCTGCAAATCTTCCCGGTTGACCAAATAGAAGTGGCGCTCAAAAGCGTGCGGGTCTACAAGGGGAAAACACCACCATGTTAGTAGAAGAAAAAAGGGCAAAAGAACTTAAAACCCCTCCTACTCCCACTGCCCCACCTGGTATTCCTTCCGTTGTTGGGCAATGAATGCCATTATGCCACTCCAATGACATGATGAGAAAATCCTCGTTCAGCCCATTGCTGGACTCAGGGAGGCACTGGATGAGCCGCACCCTGTCATCCCTCGTCTTCAAGTAATAAGACTTGCCCTTAAGGAGCTGAAGGTTGTAGCACCAGTTCATGTCATGGTGGGTCAACCTTAGCCCCATCTTCTTGTTTAGGGTGTCCACACAGCCCAGAATCCTAAAGACGTTTATCCCACACTGGGTGGGGGCCAACCGGAAATGCGTGAGGTAATCCCTCATCACCGGCCCCATGGGGATCGTCATCCCCCCTTCAAGGAAGGCGACAACGGGAATTACCACTTCGCCCTCCTGTCTATGTTAGCGCCAATCCCCGTCCTCACAATATCTCAGACCTACATTGCCGAGAATTCTGTAGTCGGCGATGAATTTCTCCATCGCCTCCTCAGTGTAGACATATTTCTTAAACTTACCCATCCCAGTTGACGCCTAAAGGAACTAAGAAAGAACAGGTGAAGGAAAAGAAAGGGTAAAGAGAAAGAGAGCTCAGAGAGGGATAGAGCGACTTACTGGAAAGAGGAAGAGCTCCTCGGACAGGCTTTTTGTGCTGGAGATGTAAGTGAGAGTGTGGTTGAACTCAAGAAGGACGCACGAGAATTCTTGATTACAAATAAGGAACAGGAAGAAGCGATTCGTATGGGTATTTATACCCCAAATCGAAGAGCCATGCGGGTTTTCTCGCCCATAAATGCGAGACAAGCCTCTACCGTTGGATTGGTAACGCCTCATTAGACGTGGGGCCACAGAGCCGCCTGAATTTAATGACGGGCACGTTACGCGCTCCGAAACGTCAGCCACGTGCCTTGGGCAGATGAATGGACCCTAGTGCTGACGGGGGGTAAGGCCGAGGATGTCAAAATCCTTCTCCCCGCCCGAGGATGCGTGCAGCAAGATTTTGAGGGGCTATTGTGGGGCCAGAAAATTAGGTAGCCTCGGCCCACTCCAAGCCAGGCCCAAAGGGCCCACGTCGAGGATACGTGAGGGGTCCGAGGATGAAAGCGCGAGGACCGACTCCCGAGGATCATGTCCGAGGATCATCCGGGACCTCGGAGGAACACGAGCGCCACCCCACCAAAGGACTCCTTGAATATCCGAGGAGGAGAGGGCCCAGTGCCACGTGTCGGCGACGGGAGCACGGTAAAGGAGCAAGCCTTAGGCGAGCTGTCACCTCTGCATTGAATGCACTCACCTAACCCCCCCTGGCCGCATTAATGGGGATGTAACCCCTTGACAGAGCAACATTGATCAGGGTGAGCCACTGGAGTACGGATAAGACCTCTGATGGGATGGACGGTCAGAGCGAAAGCCAATGGATGATCAACAGAAGGAAGAAGGAGATAGGAGGAAGAGAACCATATAAGAAAGGCGAGCAAAAAGTCTGGGGGGGAGGGGGGATGGCTCCTGGGTGATGTTAGTTTGAGGAGGGAGGACCTCCTCGGACGAGGGCCGAGGAGCTACCCTCAGTTGTAAATTGGGCTTATTATCCTTCAATAAAAGAAAGGGGCTGGGATTCCGTTGCGAGTCTGTTAGGGCCTAAACCTTTGATCCACTCTCTAAAAATGTATTGTTGGGGAGCCTTTACAAAATGAGTCCCTACAATAGTCTTTTTGTATTATAACCAAATCTTGGAGAGTAAGAAGAGCATTTAATACTAAATATGAGATATTAATATATATATTTAGCCATGTGCTTAGGATTGATTTAAATGAAAATAATAATATAATTAATATGAAATGATATAATTACATTTTTAAACTTATATTATATGACAGACATTAATTTTTATGTAAAGAGCATGAAGAGTTTTATCATTTTAAGTGTTATGTGATATGAGAGGTATACCAAATGTTACCTATTGCGCACTGACCCGTCAAAGTTCAGGGAATTGGGGAAGACATGCCAAGCAACATACTTTCCTTTATCAGCTTTGAACCGTTGGAGTTTTACTGAACACACTTCTTGGCCCTTCAAATCACGACTCCTAAAATTCCCCCAATGAGACTCATAAGCTTGGATCATGAGTCGAAAATGAGATGTTGTACCATGAGTTCGAACTATGGGCTTTGATGAGATTATATCACCATGAGTTTTGGACCATGGGTTTCGGCGTCTTTTTGTGAATATGGACCCTTTTGGGCTTTAAAAGAGATTTTTCCAAAATTCATGATAATATTGACGTGGTGCAGGTCGCCAATGAAATGAAGCCATGTGGTGTGAAAATTTTTTCCTCAACAATGGTTCATCGCACATGTAGTTTTCTAAAATTAAAAAAATGGGCCAATGGGTCTTATGACCCGTGACTTGTTAGGGGTCACTAGTTGGGCTATGGTGCAATATAGCCTAATCTGGATTTTGGTCAAGAGGTTTTTTATTTTATTTATTTATGTATATCATCCTTTGGCCTAAGGATATCAAGAAACTACTGAAATGAGCTAGATAGTGATTGTACGAAAGTTTTCCTTCAAACTTGATTGAAGTAACCTCCTTCAAAATATTATGTAGTTGTAGTTCATAAAACAATTTTTGTGTATTAAATCATGTAATTTATTAAATAATTTAAGTCACATGAATATTAAGTAGGTCATGTGTTTAAAAACAGTAGCGGAGTTAGGATTTTAGTTTATGGTGGGTAAGATTAAAAAGAGTAGCGATAGTTACAAACTATGTATAGGACACACCCAGTTTACAACTGCAAAGGTTAGGCCATTTTGTAGTTGTACTCTGATTATGTAATGTATTATAAACCCGGTTTAAAACACTAATTTTATTATTTTCATGTATGTTCTAATAAGTATTACTGTTTACTTAAAAAAAAAAAATGTACAAGACACATAATTGAAATCATGTTCACAATTTCAGTTATAATTGCAAAAATGTCAAAACATGATTTTACCATTTCATAATTATAATTGAAATCATGTTTTCAACACATGATACTCAGCTGGAGTGCATACGACATTGTAATTCACTGTGTGCAACAACAATTAATGAGATTAAAAGCACAATTGATCCAAAAATATTAATTGAGATAGAAATAGTATACTTTATTGAAAAATGAAAATATCTATACAACCCCAATAATAGTCTTAGCCATGTGATAACAAAATAGCCAAATGATGCTAATTTAAATAAATTTCTCTATTTCATTCATAACATTTCAACCAACTAGCTCTCAGCAAAAAGAACCTCTGCTATATATGACTTTGGTTAGAACTAACAAGACACCTTTGAAAATGATGCAACTTCAAGCACATCTTAAAAGCTAGCAAGGATTTCCTCTAGCCATTTTAAATTCAGAGCTTCAGAGAGTTAGGGGGTGCCAACGTGATAGTCCCTTGTTTCAGGGCTTTAAAACATGGTGTATTTCCCACCTTTTGAAACTTCGCAGCAACAACAACTTGTTGACCCATAAACCCATGGATTAGCTAGCTGAGATTTCTTCAAAAATATTGAATTTCAATTATTGATAAAAACCAAAAGTGCCATGAGACTTCTGATAATTATTGGAAAAAAAAACTGTGATGAGTTCATTATTAAGTTATCTATTTGTTTTTTTCTTTTTAAATAATATGTAACACTTATCTCTTCTTACCCAAAAAAAAAAAAATGTAATACTTATCTCTTGACTCTAATTCGTTAGAGAGAGCAAACTAATCTAAAATTTTGGTAAAGGAAGGAAAAATAATCTTTAGACTCCTATATTAAAGGAGTGGATTCTCATTTGAGTTGCTATGTAATGGGTTGGAGGAACCATCCACCAAAGAAGTTTGTAGGAAAATACTAACCCACTTAATTTTGATAGCTATAATTGTACAACCAGGTACAATGGAAGAGAGAGTTTTAGTTAGTTCAACTCGTAGAGTATCTGATGGTTGAATAAGAGATCTTACCTGCACCAAAAAAAGAGCAGATATTATAGGTTGAAATTCTCTATTAAAAAAAGGGGTACAATGGAAGAACCATTCACATTATTGGCTCTTTAAAAGTTCATTTAAAAATGTTTAAAATTTGTGTTTGCATCCAAGAGCTAGCTATGTCTGTTTGGATATACATCACTGTCAGTTTCTTTAAGACATTCTTCCCTCTCCTTGTGTGTGTGTTAATGATGTCGCGGAAGCCTGAAGAGAGCACACACGATGCTCTCTTGATGGAACAGAAACTAAACTGTTAGTTCCTAGGTAGTAAACCTCGAATCCACGAGGGGTTCCTTGAATCCACAAGGTGATAAGTCTGGAATCCACCAAAGAACACAAAAGACACACGTCTAAATTTTTATTGATAATAAACTATGAAAAACGTTTACAGACTTAAGGGCCTATTTAAGGGCTCCTTAAAACTTGACTGACAGTAAAATATAATCTAAAATAACTCCTAATTGATACCTAACCATAACAGGAATCAAATTTGACCTAAAAAGCATTAAATGCACCTAAAAACAAGGAAATAAATTACCTAAACCTAAAATAACGTTTTTTACATAAAAATACCAAAAATAATAAATTACAATAATTAAATAGTAAATTGTGTCCTACATCAGACCCCTCCACTTGAAACAAACTCGTCCTCGAGTTCATCTTTGAAATCTGAAATCTCCCATGCCAAGAGAACAAATACTTTGAATACTTCACCTTCTTTGTCTTCTTGCCAAACTTGAAAGTCATTAATTGGGCAACTTGAACTTCTTCTTCCTTGATCTTCATGTAATTGAAAATATTCACCAAATAAGAGTCAATAATCAAATCAAATCTTTCCACCCCAATAAAATCAATAAACTTTGTTTCGATGTCTCCCAATAAAATAATAGGAGTTTAAATGTTGCAATCATCTAATTTGATTTCATCGAGATTGTTGACAACTTCCTCTATAATTTCTTCTTTAATGGTCTCTACTATCTCAACCTCAAGATCTTTCTCTATAATAGGGTCTTCATTAATCTCCTCCACAATCTTGATTTTAGGTTCTTTTTCTATAATAAGGCCTTCATTAATTTCCTCAAAAATCTCGATATTCTCTTCTTTGACGTCTCCATATTCTTCAAGAACAATATTTTCTTTAACATGTAATTCTTCCTTTAATGGTGGAATATTTGGCTCTTCAACATAATTCAAGTATGAACTCCTTGGCCAATAATAATCTTGTATTGTATACGACAAGATTTCTTCACAATCTAAAGGATAAAATTTGATAGCAAGCATCTTTTTCATCCTTGGCCATGATCGAATTTTGTCTTTACCTTGTCGAATTCTATCAGATTGTACTCGTTCCCACCAACATAAGGCATACTTACTAAGTTTATACAAAGCAAGTCCAACTTTTCTCTCATAACAAATATTCTCATAGTCAAATAAATCCTCTAGATCAAGTAACCAATCAAGAAAATCTTCTTTTAAAAAATAACCATTAAAACTTGCAATTCTCTTATAAGGTCTATATGAAATTTGCTTACCAATAGGTTGCTCGTGAGTTATGTCTCCGGTGCAGTTATCCCTATTAGTTCCATTCTTCAACGGCGCCATCCTAGCATAGATATTTGTGAGTACTTGTTGTACGTCACGTAATACTCGCTAAGTTATTCGTCGTTGTTGTGGTGGTGGTTACCGTCTCGCCGGTTAGCAATCAGACCAGGGTAAGTCAAGGCTCTGATACCAACTGATATCGCGGAAGCCTGAAGAGAGCACACACGATGCTCTCTTGATGGAATAGAAACTAAACTGTTAGTTCCTAGGTAGTAAACCTCGAATCCACGAGGGGTTCCTTGAATCCACAAGGTGATAAGTCTGGAATCCACCAAAGAACACAAAAGACACACGTCTAAATTTTTATTGATAATAAACTATGAAAAACGTTTACAGACTTAAGGGCCTATTTAAGGGCTCCTTAAAACTTGACTGACAGTAAAATATAATCTAAAATAACTCCTAATTGATACCTAACCATAACAGGAATCAAATTTGACCTAAAAAGTATTAAATGCACCTAAAAACAAGGAAATAAATCACCTAAACCTAAAATAACGTTTTTTACATAAAAATACCAAAAATAATAAATTACAATAATTATATAGTAAATTGTGTCCTACATCAGTTAAAATACTTAGTATTCTCAAAATAAAAAAACAGTGGATTAATCTCACATCAGAAAATGAGTGTGAGTTAAAAAGGTTTAAAATCTATGTTGTGTATCCAAGAGTTAGCCTTTTTTGAATATATACCACTGCCAGTTTCTTTAAGACATTCCCTCTTCCTATGTGTGTTAAAATACATTCTTAAAAAAAAAAAAAAAAAAAAAACTTTATTTTCTATTTTCATTAGTTTTTTCCAATACACACATGCATAAGATACTTTACTTTTTTATTATATTCAAGTACTTTTTAATTTTTTTCATTCACATCCACACACTGCGAATTGAACGCCAAGAAGGACCACCTCATGACCAAGTTATCACTCAACAGTTAGGATTGGCCTCTCAATAATTAAGAATGGCTAAGTCGGCTACCCAATCACTGTGATTGTACATTAAATGACCAAGATCAGCCACCCTACTCTCAGCAAAAAAAGATCACCACAACTTAGTTGCCCATATAATAATCAAGCTAGGCCACTCGATGATGCTGATGACCAGTGATGAGAGAGAGAGAGAGAGAGAGCCGTACTATAGCTTTTAGATTTTTTTGGTGAGCGTGTGGATGGCTTGATTCATGGTGCTTTTAGTTTGGAATTCAGAGTAAATATATTTGGCTAATAGCATCTCCATCAGCTTTTTTTTAATATTTTTTCTCCGAATTTCGGAAGTGAAGTCATCAATCCTCCAACACATTCTTTACTCATAAATTTTTTAAATCTTAAGTGACTTTCTTGGCTTAAAAAATCAGTGGTGGCTTCAGAAATTTTGTTTAGAGGGATCATTAAAAAAATTTAATAATTATTTTTTGAATATATCGAATAATTGACAAAAAAAGAAAAAGAAATTAAGATATGAAGTTCTACAATTTTTTTCTACAAGTTTTCAAATTTTGAATTGTTATATGATAATTCATTATAAGTATTTATTGTCAATGTGGGTAGTTATGAGCCTATAACCATTTTATTGTGTTAAGTTTATCTAACATTTCTATTTTTATGCAGTTATTATTATCTATTTGTTATTGTTTTTATACAAATGTTTTAAACTAAATGACTAAACTAAACTCATTGGCTTCTGCTTTATATTAATTATTGACGCACACAACTACACTCATTCATATATAAAATTATACACTACGTGTCTACTTAACCAATCAAATGCTTGGACAATCACTAATTTTACTATTTTTTTTCTTGAATTTTACTAATTTTATAACAAAAAGTTATTATAACATTATAAAAATACACACGCATGTAACAAACTATCTTTATTTCCTAATTATTAAATTATATAAATTTATATTATATTTATATTGTACACACAAACATCCACCCCATCATAATTCACACAAATAACATTATAATAAAAAATAATGCACATAATCAATATTAAACACACTCACACACATAATATAAATTTATAAAAAGGAATGACATTTACAATTCACAAATACTTACTCTTTACTCTTAGAGTTGGAAATACTTGTAATAAGGGTGTGAACAATTTAAGTCAGGATATGCAAAAATATTTATAAGAATAAATTAAAGAATTAAACTAACCAAAAAAAAAAATATATATATATATATATAATTTTTTTTTTTTTGAAGTTAGGGGGTTTAAGCGCAATTGAAGTGCATAAAAAGCCATGTTTGGGTGTCACTTGCAAAACCAGAAGCAGTTCTAGGCAGTATATGCATTAGAAGGAAATTGGTTTCAATATAAGCAAACCAGTTATAGGGCGGCTCTCCCTTGGCAAGTAATGGGGATTGATTGAGTAACATGGAGAGTTACCAAAATTTCATCCCATTGACTTGCCAAAGGAGAGCTGCCCTGTGACTGCTTTAGCTTAACACCATTTAATCATAGGCTAATAGCCTCCATGCAGAAATGCACAAGGTATGGTAACTGAGTCTAAAGGAGATGATATTTCTTACATTTTGTGCGAGCATGCTTGTCAATGTTTGTTTTTCATGCAAATTCCATGCAGTCATCGTTTATTGCATAAGCAATAAAATTTAGAATAGTTGACGAGTTTGTCCAACGTAAGAGTTCTAGAAAGATAGTAAGTTCTGTATCATGCTAGGAAAATTTTAGAATAGTTGGCAAGAATTTTTCCAACATAAGTTTGATCATCTCTAGCAGCATCACTATTTTCTCGCCCATATTTAAAGAAAAGAAAATAATTTTTATATTTTACTTACCTACTTCTCAAATACAGGTAGTGCTAATTTCTCATTTTTTAGAATGATTCCGATGACTACATATGTTAAATTTATCCAACATTTTTATCCGATTAAAATATTATTTCTCTATTCCTTCTTCATTCTTACTTTTATTCAATTTGAGAGAAACAAAGAGAATCGAATATTATATCCGACTTCTTTTTTTGTGTTTGACTCTTCACATGGGCGGCGCTACACTATATTCAAGGGTTCAAATGAATAAAAAAAATCCAAGTAAAAATCGAGTTTTAAAAACTCGAGTTCGGAAAACGCCGCTATAGGGCTTAAAAACGTCACTATAGGGCTTAAAAAATGGAGTTATTAAAAAATTTAGCAGGAAAACGCCGCTATAAGACTTTAAAATGTCAGTATAGGGTATAAAAACGCCACTATAGGGCTTCCTGAACCTTGTATTGAACACTTATGAAAAAATTTTGCAGGAAAACGCCGCTATAGGGATTTAAAACGTCACTATAGGACTTAAAAACGCCACTATAGGGGCGATAAAACTAAAAAAATTTTTGCATGGAACTCGAGTTTCTAAAACTTGAGATTTATGTAAATGGATCTCGATTTTTTAAAACTCGAGATGTCTACTTTCCCTTATAGTTTCAAGTGTTGCCTAACTAACTATATACAAATCATTTTCAAAGCTATTCTGCACATTCCCCCTAGATATTGAACAATGACCTATAACTCTCTTCAAAAAAAAAACAATAATGACCTATAACTATTTATAATTTATATACATATTTTGTCTACAAAGGTGGTTCATTATAAAAGGTTGTTGTGATACAGCCTATACTCATACAACATTGTTCTTGTCAATTCACATAGCTGAGGACATCTTTGTGTCTTTAGTGATAACAATCGAACTTGCTCATATGTGGATGATCAATGATTGTTGGATCAAATATTCAATGGAGATGTTGGAAAGACAATTGAAATCTCTCTCAATGTTTTCTCTCTATTTTGCCATCATTTTTCTCTTTGAAAGTTAGGGTTAAAATTTCACTTTTATATGTGAAAAAGATTAGGGTTGAGGTAGCCGTAAAATCTACCCTAAAAGGAACTAATTTGTAACCTTTCATAAATGGTTTTGCCCGAGCAAGGGACAGGTGAAGGACTGACAAAACACTTTGCATGAATTTATTTTTCATCTGAGCCAGCTCTACAATCTTGCACATTAAACAATAGCTTCACCCTTAAATCCTTTTTACACCCTTTATAAAAATACAAAGCAGATAACCCAAATTTAAAACACTTTTATAATGGAATATGCCAACACTAATTTGCCTTACAATTTTAAAAAGTTTTTATTGTCATTTAATGGATAGAAAATGCTATAGTAAACAAAATTTATAAAATACTATCATGTAATGTATATAGCATTTTAGAGCATCCACATCAGTTGGTGGATACTCTTCTATAATACAAAAACTCCTTCATTTTACACATTTTGGCCAAAAAAACACCCACTGATGTTGTGAGTGCTGATCCTTCTTCTCTCTCCTACGTCTGACTCTCATCTCATCTCAACTCTCTCTTTCTCATTTCATCACCACAGCTCTCTCTTTCTCTCATCTCAACTCTGTGGGTGTCGATCAGCTTCTCCTTCTTCTTCAAAATCTCAGGCTTCGAAGACGAAGACGATGGTAGCTCAGTAGAGATCTCGCGCGCCACGGACTGAGTCCGATCGGCGAGTTTGGGTGGCGAGTGAGTTGGAAACACCGATCAGCCTCTCCGATCCAACAATCCGTTTGAAAACAGAGACGGTGACGAAGAATTGATCAGACATTGAAGGCGAAGCTCGAACACGGAGAATTGATCAGATTTACTATTTGGATTTTTTGTGGGGCTTGGAATTTCTGTGGGGGTGATGGTGGTTGATGATTATGGGTTTGTTGGTGGTGGCTGGGTGGCTGGTGGCTGGGTGTGGGTGATTTTGGGTTTGTGTTGAGTCTGTGAGAGGGTTCTAAAAAGGAGGAGATGTAAAGAAATAATAAAAAATGTAAAAAGAATGAATATTTTATTAAATAAACATGTAAAATAAATAAATTAATGTGAGTATTTTATAAAAATAGACATGTAAAATAAAAAATTTTTTTTTTCTTTTAAAATAGACAAAAAAATTTGTAAAAACATATGTGGTTGCTCTTACTTATCCAAAATAACCCATTTTCGAATTCTAAAGAAAATCATAAAATAAATCCTTTTTTTGTCTGACAGCACAATTAAACGAATGAAAACAGGCAAGGAACTGTCTCATCATCCCCTGGGAGGACAACACAGGAGCAATAAAGAGGATGGTATTTAGGGTGGGGAATGGGGATGGGGACGGTTCCCCCATCTTTAATAACAGAGAAACTGTTTGACCAATGCATGGCGTTACACATGTCCTTACAACATTGGCTACATACATTCCAAGAACAGAAGATGACAAAAGGGGACATATCCCTAACAACAGTGGCTACGCATTTAACCCAAAAAAAACAAAAACAACAACACATTTACTCCCATAAAAAATAAAAAAAAAACACACACACACCCATTATTACATATGAGTAGTGTCTTTCGCACAAATTACGCCTGACAAAGTACGCTGAACTGAAATCGTGTTTTAAAGTCTAAGATTTCGGTTCAAAAGATAATTTGTGCGTACTGTGTTTGCAATAATGTATGTGCTAACAATTAGCCGGTTTATATGTGTGTGTGTTTAAATATTAATAAAAAATTAAAATTATTTTACTATTCGGTTTATTTTTGTTATTATTTATAGGTCTTACTGCACTATTTAGTACTATATATAGACATCGCTATACTATTTTAATTAATTTTTACATTTATTTATAGTACTTTCAACAATAAATTTTCAATTTCACCAAAATAAGCAGTATCTAAACAAACTCATAATTTAAGAAGAAAACATGACAAAAGGCATGTCTTGGTGCTCTCCCCTACAACTACAAGCTATACCTTCAGGGCAATTTCTACTCAATATAGAAACGCATAGCTCTAATGTCTTAAGAATGTTCATGCAAATCTTGGCAAAGAATATTAGTAATTGCCATAATCTTTTTTCATTAAATATATCAAAACAAAACTAAATGATGTTAATTCTAGGTAATTGCCATAATTCTAGTTTGCTCATTTTCTAATCTCAATTTCATTAAAAGCAATCATATTTTGAGTTACATTTACAAGAACCAAAAATAATACTGATAATGGCAAACTGTGTCAGTATCACCACATTAAGAATAATTGGATTTCTCATTTGAGAAGATGTTAAAAACTAATAGAGTTGCATCAAACATTCATATCACATGACAAACATATTGATAATGAGATTCCTGCCAAACATCTCAAGCTTGATGCAAAATACCAATCTATTTTGCTCTTTTTTCGATCTCCATTTCATTAAAAAGCAGTTATATTTTGAATTGCATTACTGTAACTATATCTAACTATAATCTGCAAGCCAAGTATTGCACATAATATGCATATTGGAAATCTTTAAGAAATAAAGCTTGTAAAGTTGTAGTCCATTCTATTCACTCCACATCTTACTAGCTCCACCATATCCTTATTCTACAATGCAAACTCTTTTATAGTTAATGCAGTAGTATCTTTGACATAAAAAAATTAAAAAACTTCTCCATTGAAACCACGTTTATCAACATTCCTCAACATAATTTCCATTTCCTTGCTTTCAACCCATCCCAAGCTTCATCAATGATAATGCAAGATTTTTGTGACCATAGTTTCTTCACAGATCATACCCACACTACAATTGCAAGATATGCAAAGTCTTCTTTTAAAATATGTGTGATGTGAAGAAATTAGGTATGATCTGGGGAGAAATTTGCATATACATTGTTGGTGGAGAGACTACAGAATGTGACACATAACCAGTCAACCAAATGTTAGATTCATTAATCATACTGCACAGTAAAACCCAAAGCTCCTCAAAAAGCATTTCATTATTTATACTACTATAAGGCCACCAAATTACAACTTCTACAATTCTATGCATTTCAGTTGCATATAAACAACCAGAGAGGGTGAGAGGTAACTTTTGATGGTCAAAGAGGGGGATGAAAAGAGATTATAAAAGAGAGAGAGAGAATTTTCAGCCTGACTGAAAAACTAGAAAGAGAATGGGAACACGGGAACAACCCCAAATTGATATGCCATCAGAAGGAGAGAAGTGAAGGCCACCTCATTCTTTTTCAGAGAGGCCAATTCTTTCTCTTTTAGGGGGGTTGGGGGGAAGAGGAGGGGACCTCCCACATTACATTGCCCTGGACCACAGTACTAGTTCTGAATCCTATGAATCAATCTGCCTGATTATTGAGCATAAAAGTTATAAGCTCTACCCAATTCAATTAGAAAAAGCTGTGCTAATAATACAGGTGATATTTACCCTCTAATGATCCGAGAAATTACATTATACATCACGATTACAACCCCACTGCAGCAATCTATCTTTAGTTAAGAATTGATTTTTTATTGTAAGTCAATCAATGAAACTATTAGGCATGGCTTTGTAGTACTACACCACCTTCAACCAAGCATTGATAGGCATGGCTCCTATGGCATTCTAGCATGCAAAGGCTTCTTATAAGACTGCAATAAGAGGGAAGAACAAACCACACTAATGGATGAAGCAGCCATGCAAGCACCTGCAAGCCAAGGTGGTAAGCGAATTCCAGTGAAGGGGAACAAAATTCCAGCAGCGATTGGCATGCCAAGGAT
>NW_027069618.1:0-241685 GCF_002906115.3 Quercus suber
AAATCTCTTGACATGATCTTGTCATTATTCTTTATAATATATTATAACAAATTATATATATATATATATATATATCTGTGTATTTATGTGTATTTACGTGGGATATTCTATGCTAGTGCTGGTGCGTCCTTCAATGTCCAAATCCAAAGATTGAACTTGCTCCAAAAAACGAGAAAAAAAAAAAAATCCAATGATTGAAATGGTGAAAGATTCAAAGTGACAAGTCGGATTTCCACTTGGCAAGTCTTGTCGGGCTGCCGGGCAAAATCAAGTGCTCTGTGGAGCACGACGGGTTTGGTGTTCTTTTGCCATTGATTTTGTTGGACATGGTGAAATTTGATACGATCTTGGTTTGGCCCTAACCTGACAGGTCCGGGTTGATAGAATTCAATGGTTCGACCCGACTTTATTTGGGTCAAAACGGGTTGTAAATTATATGTCATTTAATTTTAAGTCTCCTCTTAATCTGATATGATGTGTATTTTTTTTTTTTTTTTTCACATGTCAACAAAATAATAAAAAATCAAAAGATAAATATTATCATTTTATCATTCTCTTCCTTTCAATATAATTACTCCATAATAGACAAATAACCGAAAACAAAGATTAAGTTGGTAGTGGACTTACCCACATGAAAAAGAGAACCGGCACGAGTAGAGTTTACCTTGTGGTTGCCGGTCATCTAATTGCAGCAACTTCAGCTGTTTGGCTTCTTGGTACGAAAACGCCTTCATGTTGCTTATTGACGCAGACTTCTTGGTCAGCAATTTTCACTGTCTAAAAGGCTGCAAAAAAGTATGCAAATTAAACCACTTTAACTGTTTGATTTGAATCCATCCTTTTCCTTTCCTTTATTTATACTTTGCAGTTTGCACCAAAAAGCAAGAACAAATTAAAATCTCTTTATTAGTGGACCATTTCTTTATATGCATGATTCATGACAAAATGACATGTCAAGATCGATTCCTTCTAATTGCGAGACTCAGCTGTAATTTTTTATTTATGGATCCGTTTGGATACAATTTATTGTTGCTGAAAACTGATTATTGCTAAAAATACTGTAGCAAAATAATTTTAAATATGCAAATAATACTATAAGACTCATTTTAAATATTTTTTAATGCATGAACAATGTTGTTATAGTGCATGAACAGTACACTACAGTACGTGAACAGTAATAAATGTCTCCTGCATAGTGATTTTACTGTTCATGCGTTGAAAAAAAAACCGAAACGTGAAATAGGAAAACACAACACCACATTCAGTGAGAAAAAGTGCTATTCAAACCAGCACTATAAGTATGCTAATATTTCAATTATGACATTGAGCTAACTAGAACACACATAGTGAGTTTTAGTTAATTAAATTAGTAAAGTCTCTAATAGTTAATTGAATAAGAGATCTGGGTTCAATCCCCGCCTACACCAAAAACTGATTTGTGTTTTTGATCTGAAACTCTCTCTCACCAAAAAAAAAAGAAAAAAAAAAACACACATACTAATTAACCATCTTTTAAGTAAAAAGTTTCATTATTTAATTTTCTTCTAATTTTCATTTTTTTTCCATGTATAACGTTGTTTTGTTTTGTTTTTTTGTTTTTTTTTTTTTGAGAAAGTATAACGTATTTATTTTAAGAGCATTTAGAGCATATATTCATGAAAATATATAACTTGCAAATCTCTTTAGTAAAATTTATTTTTATTTTCTTAAAAAAAGTGTTGACAGAATTTAGCCCCATTAAAAAATAAAAATAAAAATTTAAAGGGACAGTTTGGCCCCTTGAAAAATTTTATGACTCCGCCACTGCTTAAACACTAGAGATTTTCTCTTGTGAAATTTTGCAGCTATTGTATAATAAAAGTGTGCTAATATATATATATATATATTATTAAGTGTGTGAGATACACATGGAAACTATTTTCCATTATCTCGCCCTCTAGTCCTCTACTAGCGGTGAAAAGACCACGTTGGAGTATATAATGTACTTTCAAGCTCAAATCTTTAGTCCTATCCAAAAAAAAAAAAAAAAAGCTCCAAGTCTTTAGTGGCCTGTCATGTAATGGATTCATATCTAATTGTAATATTTATTAATTTTAATTCAAAATGTTCAACACTCCGTATCAAAAGTATACATATACAAACACGTCATGCGTGCTTAAAAGATGGTGAATAACAATTTCTAAGATTAGAAACTTCTTAAAATTAAGAAAAATTTTTTCATAATAATTTTATAAGAAATCTTAACTCTTAAGTGGACGTTATTATTGGTTCTAACTTGAATTCATAATTAATTTTTTTTTTTGCGCACATGTAATTATTTAACAACAACTTTCTACTTAGAATTTGTTGTAAAAGTATTGTAAATTTTTTTGGACATAATAGAGAGAG
This sequence comes from Quercus suber, assembly GCF_002906115.3. Taxonomy (NCBI): domain Eukaryota; kingdom Viridiplantae; phylum Streptophyta; class Magnoliopsida; order Fagales; family Fagaceae; genus Quercus; species Quercus suber. The sequence goes on from NW_027069618.1 coordinate 2,389, forward strand.
CAGGAAGATTAGGAAGAGTGGAAGAAAAGCCATAGCAAAGTTCCTTCCATTACTCTCTCTTTCTCTTTCAGTAAATCTCTCTCAGATCCAAATGGTATTCCACACCCACCATCACAAACAACCTCCTACACAAACCCAACTCCCTAATCTCACATAACAACAAACAAAAACCCAATCTCACTCGAAATGCTTAGCAGAAGAGTGCCTCAAAAACCAAGCAATGAAAGAAGACCTCAAATTTCTGGATATGGGTTTTTGTTTTTTGTTTTTGGTGACGCATTTAGCTAGAGCTTAATGGCTAAACTAAACTAATCTGTATATAAATGGGTCATCTGCATTGCACCCCACCAACACTTCTCTCATAAATACCTTCACCCAGCAAAGAATAAGCACAAGAATAGTTTTAGTGTGTTTTGATTTTAGGGGAAGGGCAACGACCCTTATTTTTATTTTATTTTTTCAGATTTTTCTTATTTTCTTTTAATTCCAAATTAAAAAAAAAAAAATGCAAAACGGCGTCATTTCAGTAACATTAATGACAGCCACTAACTGAATTGTAACAGATTCCTGCATTGACAAAAATTGAAAGTTAGAGGACTAAATTAACAAAATTAAAAGTTAAAGGATTGAAATGAAAAAAAAAAATGAAAGTTAGAAGGTTAGTTTTGCATTTTTACCTTTTTTTTATATGTAAATATTAACTAAATAATATTTATTTTCATTAATATCTTTTGTTGTATAATTTCATTATCTTTTATTCATAAAAAAAAAAATTATCTTCTAATTCTATTTTATGAAATTGTTGTTTATTTGTTATATTTCATCCAAATTTTTTTGTTGTTTTTTGTTTAGTACTAACAAATATATCCATAGATCATTTTTTAGATTCAATTTATTTTTCAAGTTTTCTCTTCTTCTCTTTTAAATGTTTTTTTATATCCATATTTTAATAGAGAATTATAATTAAGAAATATTTCTAAATAAATAAAACGCGATTTATAATAAAGATTATAATTGAACTATAATAGAATTTAAAGTATATAACAATAGAAGATTGCAACTTTACTAAATGATGTGATCACTTTATACTCTAAAACTGCACAGATAAAAATTTATTTATCAAATAAATTAATAAATTAGTACTATTATAAAGTAAATTATTCTAAAGAAAAACTAATAAAAATATACCTAAACAATAAAAACTAAATAAACTACTGATTTTTTTTTTTTTTTTTAAGTTTACAAAATGACTAATGGGATGATGTGATATGCATCAACCCACGTGATAATGCCATAATGGAAGACTAGGTGTGTAAACGTGTATAATTTTATTTTTATTATAAATTTTTTTTTTTTGGAGAAAGGTAAACGTATGTAAGTTGGTTTGTAGAAATTTGAAAATAAAAAAGAGATAAAAAAAATGGAAAGAAATAAATAAAACTTAGATGAGATTGCATTTAAAAAAAGAAAAAAGGGGAGAATTAAAAATTGAATGCTAGAAGCCACTTGAAGATCGAAGCATGTAGATCACACGCACAGTCCACCTAGATGAGCCGCTAGTACCAAGAAAGCTTAACAAGAAAAAGATCAAGATGAAGAACACTGAGATGAGGACTGAGAAAAAATCTGAAATTATTTATTATTTTTTTTTCAAGAATTAAGATGGAGAGATAGAGAGAATGATTGTTTTTTTTTTTTTTTTGAGAGGGGGCCTTTTGTTCTTAGAGATAAATAGTCTCGCTTTTGGCAAATTTCAAGAGCTAAAAGTTAGATTTAATGAATTTGTCTAATTTAGATTTTACCAAATTTCAAGAAATGAGTTAATGAATTTGTCTACTATTAATTTAGATTTTAATTTTGTTAAGTATGTTTGTCTAATTTTAATTTTGTCTCTTCACCTTTATCTTCAAGAAAATGGCCTTATTATAATATTATTATTTGGGTAAAGGCCTAAAGAAGCCTTAATTAAAATGTACACATACATATCTATATCTATATATTACTAAAAGCTGAAACGTAGTATTTAATGCTTCTGCTCTCACGTTGCATCACATTAGCTGCCACGTCATTTTAAAAAAAATACAATTTGTCCTACAAATTTAAAATGGTTTTTACAATTTTAGCCCTATAAATGCAGTCCACTACTTATTTATTTATTTCCACTATCACCCTATAATAAATCTGTATAATTAATCCAGTCCATCTCTTATTTATTTAGTTCCACTATCAAGCCCAACCTAAAACATTTTTAGTTCAATTTTAGAGTTTTGTGTGAGCCTTTTTGGCTTAAAGGTTCTAATTTTCCTATAATTGTTTTTAACATTTTTTTTTTTAATATTTACACTTCTCCAACCTTTCTCTCTCCCTTATCATTTCATCTCCCCACTACTTCTTTAATCTTTCTCCCTCCTTTACCTTTTCATCTCCCCACTACTCTCTACATTAATATCATTCTTCATTTTTCCTTTCATCTTCCTTTATTTTTGTCTCTTCTTATTCACATTTTTTTACTATAAATTTGTTACTAGCTCTTCTATTCTATGCATAGTTTTTCCTCACAAAAATAAAAAGAAGGTTCTCTCTCTCTCTCTCTCTCTCTAAATTTTTTGGTGGACTTTTTTATTTTTCTTGCATCTCTACTTTAGGTTGATAATGTTTTTTTTTTTTTAAAACTTTATTTTGGGTTAATGCGATTTAGTTTTTTTTTTTTTTTTTTTTTTTAATTCTCTTTGATTAATGTTAAATGTTATCCTATTGTGTTCTAAAGAATTAAATATAGCATATAAAAATACAATATTATTCTATTACCTAGTATAATTTGGATAATTTGATATTTATTCGGTTACATATTATGATTTTTTATAGTGCTCAATTTAGATGTTAAACTATGAGACTTTACTAATTTTTGTTTATTTTCTAATCCTTTGTGGTGGACAAAATACCCTTAATAGTTGTATTACTTTATAATGCCATTCATTTAAAGAAAAACAAAGGTTAGCCAAACGAAAATAATCGAATAGGTGATAAATTTTAACTTTTGCAATTTTATTTTAATTATTATTATTTTATAACAATGCATGTATACAAATTTAATTCTTAGATTTTGCTAATAATTGTTTATTTGATAATATGTTTTGGGTGGTCGAAATTATAATTTCTACAAAGAAAATAACCTTAATAGATTATCAAAAACAAAATTTTATCATAATGTTGGTTTAATCAATCATTGTTAAGTTTTATTTTTTTTTTTAGTTTGCGTTTTTTTGGTGTTTTGGATTGTTCTTATATTACATTTATGATTGTTCCTATAATAAATAAAAATATAATTACGAAATACATTACTTATTATTAGCTTAGTTTAAATTGTAAAAAAGAATTTAATAAAACTACTATAAAAATAATTATCACGCGCAACGCGCGGTTCACGACTAGTATTATATTATAATATTAGCTAAAAAAGGGGGCCTTCTATTATTTGGGGCTCTTAGACCATTGCTGCTGCCTATATGCCCTAGTCGGCCCTGCTTGGATGTCATGAACACAATAAAAAGTGTCAACCAATTGAACTATTCTTGACGACCTTTCTAAATTTTAATTACTTTATTAAAAAAATTACGTAATTAACTGTTGTTGAAAGAGTATGGTATGAATGAATTTTACTCAACAAAGAAGCTGATGCAGAGCATCATGTATGCTTACAAAGGTAAGTAGTTGGGTTTCAAATTCAAGTGCAAGCACTTATGTTACAGCATAAGTCCCTAATTAGATAACTACACCACTGCTAGGTTGTTGGAAGCTTCTAGAAGGAATTTGAAAGTTAGGAAGATGACTGAAGCATATGCGGCTAGTTATAGTACTGCACGTGTTACCAAACAGCCCTCTTATTGTAGTTTCAACTGAGTCCCGTACACAAGTATAGATTGATATTTCATAAGGATGGCAAATTAAACCCAAATTCATTTGCCCATCTAAACCTATTTTTCTAATTAAATTTAAATCCGTTCAATTATTTATTGAATTAAATGGGCATCAACTTAATTATACCCAGTAATTATTGGGTTTTAACTAAAAACCCATTAAACTCCATTTAATCCAAAATCAATATAACCAAATTCAACCCAACCATTCCCATAAAAAAAAATTAAAAAAAATAATATCTCAATTTTAAAATCTATTCATTTTCTGATCCTTTCTTGCCTTTTCTCGGAACCACAAAGAAAATTTTTATCATTTCCTTTTCTCTCAGTTTCTTGGCAACCAAACAACAGCACTCAAACACTCTCTCTGAAAATCCAGAAAAATTCCCAATAAAACAGAGTAAGTGTCTCAGAAAATGAGGGCTCAAATGGAGTTCTCCTTGAAGGTTCTAGAAAGTGCGTCTTTTTCAGCCATGTAGTTCCATCTGCGACCGTCGATTTCCTCGCAGCAAATCAGCCTCAAGCTCGAATTCACATACTCTTCCTCCACCAGCCCCTGCCTCCGCCGATTCAAACTCCGACTCTCCGGCGAATCAACCAGAGAGAGCGGCGGCTCAGCCGGAATCGAAGGCGAAGAAGAACTGTAATCGAAGGCTCAGCCGCAGCGTTTCGCGAACGAGTAACCGTGCAGTGTCGTGTGAAGCGGAAGAAGACGCCACCGCCGTTAGAGTCTGCGCGGTTGCGTTGGTTTGGGATTGCTTCAATTTGATCGGAGGAGGAGTTGCCATTCTGAAATGAAACGAACCGAAACCAAGTTTTTTTTTTTTTTTTTTTTTAGGTGTTGGTTTTCAGTTTGTAAATAATTGGAATCCAATTTTCAAAACTCATTTTCTTATTTTTCTAAATTTTCTTGGCAACCAAACGGTGGAGCACTTAATTTCTTATCATATTCCTCTATTTTCCTAGTTGTTACTGTGTTTATGGACATTTTGGTAACTTGCGTTTATGCACATTTTGGTAATTTTGATAAGTGGGTGAGTTGGAGTATACCCATTATAATTAGGTTGAATTGAGTTTAGGTTAAAAGTAATTAGTTAAATGTGTTTTTAATGGGGGAATAAGTTTTATATACCCAATCCAATTATGCCCACCTCGAACCTTTTCAAACCCACCCATTTGACACCCCTAATATTTCAGTTGGTTCTTAAGACAGTTAATAAACAATATTGTAGCACCCAATTAGTGACAATTATGTAGTAACAGTTGTATAAATAGGCATATAGATTTCATTTTTATGCTTGATTGATTTTGATTAGTGAATTGATTGGCCTAAGTTCTATTTTGAGAACCTTGAGTTCTTTGCAGAGGTGTTATCCATCTGTTTGTTGTTCTAAGCAACCCAAGCCATTTTCCCAAGTTCTGAATCACTAATACAGTCCCTACACAATTCCCTGCACCAGAAGCAAGGAAGGGGATTTTGGGTAGATACGGTAATGAATTTAATAGAAAATATAAATACAAGAATTATGTTAATCCATGTCTTCTAAAACATACAAGAAGTTCTTTAAAATAGCAATAGTCCAACCACATTTTAAGACATCTCAAATCTTATCCATTCAAATTCAAAACACCACTGCAACAAACATGGGAAAGGATTTATAGTTACCTGAAGTATCCAGCAACGGAATTAATTAAGGAAAAATATTTGCATTATCTCCTTGTTGGAGATTGCAACAGGAATTGTAAAGAGAATAACAAGATTCATGAGAACCGTAACCATGCATCATCGTCCTTCTAGACTATTCGTTAATTCATTATTTGATTCCGGTCTACTAGAAGAAGTTGAGCTGGATTGGTCTCTCCTTATGGAAAAGGCTGGTTGTTTGGGAGTTGGAAGGTTCACAGTTTCACCATCAAGCATCTTGATAATAATTGACATGGTGGGGCGATCACTTGGGTCTTGTTGTACACATAAGAGACCAATATTTAGGCACTTCACAAACTGATCTGCATTGCAAGTATCTCGTATGGTCTCGTCCATTAAATCCAACAGCTTGTCATCGGTCCACAATCTCCATGCCTATGACAGTAAACAAACATTGGTATGAAGTAAAAAATTACCAAAGCGTAGGTTATTAGGAAAATTAACACACCTACATAGCCTATAATGAAACAAAATATGATGAGAATGAAGATGGTTATGAAAATTCAACACACTCACATAACTTAGAAGGCTCATTGCTTGTTTTGACTTATAAAAACCTGTGTTCTTCTTTCCACTTATAATCTCAAGTAAAACTACACCAAAACTAAAAACATCGGATTTGATTGAGAAGATTCCATCTAATGCATACTCTGGAGACATGTAGCCACTACATCACAACAGTTGTATAAATTATGATATTAGCAAGACGCTTTTTTTTGCATACTGTCTAAAACAAGTTAGTGGAATGAAGATTTGCATTAATATAGAAATAATCAACTACAACAATCATTTTGTGTATAGGAAACATACTAAGTTCCAGCTACTTTTGTTGTGTTTGCCTCCGTTTGTGTGCCACCAACAATCCTTGCCAATCCAAAATCAGATATTTTGGGGCTCATTTCATGGTCTAGAAGAACATTACTGGTTTTCAAATCTCTATGAATGATTCTTAATCTAGAGTCTTGGTGAAGATAAAGAAGCCCTCGAGCAATTCCCAAAATGATGTTGAAACGCATCTCCCAATCCAAAAATACGCTTTGCTTTTGATCTTGTGTTTTTCCATAATTCCATTTCACATTTGAAAAAATAATTTTAGCAACTAAAATAAGAACTAAAATTAACATAATATGGATAGTAGATAAAGGAAATAGGTTTAGAAGCCAACCAAATAAGAAGAAGTCTAAACTTTTGTTAGCCATGTACTCATAAATTAAAATCTTTTCATTCCCTTTTATGCAATATCCATAGAGTCTGACAAGGTTCCGATGCTGAAGTTTTGCAATCAATACCACCTCATTCTTAAATTCTTGTAGACCTTGACCTGAGACACTTGAAAGTCTCTTTACAGCAATTTCTTGGCCACTTGGAAGCTTACCCTGGGACCAAAATTCCCAATACACGATATTACCATTAACCAAAAACTAGTTGACATGTACATTAATGACCACCAAATGTTGCTGAGATTACCTTGTAAACAGGCCCATAGCCTCCTTGTCCAAGCTTGTTTTCATCTGAGAAGTTATTAGTAGCAACTCGTATGCTTTCCAAATCATAAAAAGGTACATATATTCCTTTCTCATCTTCTTCTTGGAACTCACCTGAATCTATCAAGTCTTGGACATAGCTTTCACTATATAACATGCGTTGTACTCGATTTCTTTGGTCAATTTGTCTATTTTCTAAATTCAGAAGACACTAATCTATCTTAGTTCACATGTTAATTACATGGAAGAACTTGTAACAGGTTTTTTTATGATTCAATCTAACCCAAAATAAAATATATAAAAATAAAAATAAAAAATCAACGTGCATGGTATGCATTTTGCAAAGTGCTTACCTTGTCTCTTGGTCATCTTTCTTCGCCATATGTAGATAAAAGAAATGGCAACGAGAACAATCACACTAGTTATTCCAACAATCAGAAGCAATATCATTCCTTTTTCTGATGGTGAAGAAACTAAAACAAAGAAAGATGACTAGTCATACTTCAGTGTATAGAAATCTTTCGCATCATGTTTAGTAGTTACAGTAGCAAACAGGCTCAAGTGATATAATTAAAAGATAATTAGTGGAAGTTTAAGGATGTATGTTTTCATCAATTTGTGAAACAAAAATATTTATTGTTATACAAAATACGGACTATAACAATATATGACAAGGTAATGATCACATTGACGTTGCTGCAGACGATTTTGCAAATTTTAGGAATGACCTGCCAGCTTTGAAGGTAAAATTAGAATCGTTACACGTAAGTAAAAGAAAAACCCCTGAAAATCAGTCCTTAGCTAAATACACAAGGTCCTAACAATGTGCTAAATCACGAAAGCAACCATTATCATAGTTAGTAAAGGAAGAAAATAAAAAATCTCAGCTGGGGCAACATTAACTAAATCTTCATTTGTAATAAAGTAATTTAATTTGCAATATGCACATGACATAGAATCCTAACCTTGTGTACAACTTAACTTTGTGCCATCCCATCGAAAGCTTTTGGTGCAAAGGCACTTCCTCTTCCCATGACTAGCTGATTTGCAAGTTGAATGTGGCCAATCCTTGCAATCTGTAGATAAATTACAGATCGGCTCTAGTGGTGGCTCCCAAACAATCTCAACATCATCTGTAACTCTAGACAAAACATTAGAACTAGAGTTTCTTGGAGTAGTTTGATTAAATGGCAATGACTGGTTTAGCCGCAGACTTCCAACATCCTTGACTTGGATAAAAAACTTCGTTCTATTTTGATCGATACTAGTGACTCGATATGTCCCACTTGGGGCCTTGAAGCTAACCTGGCCAGAGGTAGTGCTGCAATTGAAACTGAAGTACATAGGATCACCGCAATTTGAGCTAGTGCTAAGTGGATAAGGTATCATGTTTGTGCCACAAGGCTTACAATTTTGTACGGTTGGTTCTGCAGAAATATCAGGTTTCAAATAGTGAATAAATTCAAACAAATAGGACTTGGTCTTATTTACATATAATGAAATTGCCTAGCATTGTAAATCCATCTGTCCACAAACCGACAGTCCATCAACCCATGGTTCGTGGTTGAGAGTTTATCATATACGGAGACTGGGTTAGCATTTTATTTTTGTTCAGTAAAGATAATCGACTTTTTCAATTATCGGCTCATCTTGAAAAAATAATTTGGTTATTATGTAGAACCATGCTCCTTGTCAAATTCATTATAAATAAATTTACCAAGTTGTTAGTACTATTATTGTGCCTATTTAACATTTTGTATAGACTTTGGCTTGGACTATAAACAGCTGGCAGGTTTTCTAATCTTTCTACCTCATTTTCAAGACGCTTTCTAAATTTCCTAAAGTACAATACTTCGTTAGTAAATTCAAGCAAATTTATGTAAAATCGACCAGTTAGTACAGTACCTATATCCGAAATTGCTACACGGAGGGAGACGTTATAACCAAATTCATACTCCTCTTGAACATCAACTAACTCCTGCTTCCAAATCCAGCATGGCAATTCTGGGTAGTCTTGATTATATGAATAAGACTTGCAGTCGCAGTGTTTAAGGCACAATTCTTTGCATTCTGTTTCGTTTTCAACCCTAGACCTTTGCTCTAGGTTTTTCCCTATCTTCATCATCTTTAGGCTCAAGAAGGTGTTGCCACAGGACACCGAATTTTTTGTGCACCCATCTGAAAAATCTCCAGAATGCCACTTCTGAGCAACATATGGCTTGAACCCTGGCAAACATTTGCATTTCAATTTATTGTTTAAATTACAGCTACCAAAATTTCCACAAACATTATACACGCTACAATTGTTGCTCGGCTCCGCATCGGACAAGTACCATGTCCCGTTTGTGCTCCGTACAGACTGTACCCAATACTCTATCTTCCCACTAAAATTCATCACCAACCTTGCATTCTCAAATTCAGCATCTTTTTGATCTTCTGTTGATGTGAGGAAAGCGTATAAACCAGCCGAGCTTTCCCAATAAATCGTCGTCGTCTCCTCTTTGTTGGCGATTATTGCGTTCTGATTTCCGGCTGCATCTAGCATAAACGTGAAGTTCCCGCTTCCAGGGTCATTACGGCCTCTCCAAGAAGTCAAATTAATGTTTTCATCCAACGACAGCGTCATGCCTGGAAGAAACGTATCAGTTGGATTTTTAAAGCTCTCCCACAGACTTGTCACATTACCGTATGAGTATCCGTATAGTACCAGGTTTCCAGAATCCGTGAGATTCACAATCGTGTCTGTAGAATTGCAGGATTCACGCCAATTATAACATTCCGAATACCAATGAACCTTCTCAGTACTCGTATCCCACACCTGGAGATTGCCATCTTCTGCAAATCCGAAAGCTCCAGTAGTAGTATTAATAAGCGGGTCATCTCGATTGGCAACCCATACAACTGTTCGCTTATCCCACATGTACCATATTCCAACATGTCTTTTGTAGCCAGAACTTCCAGCGGGACTAAAGAATCCTAATTCAAACTTTCTTCCAGGCGAAACTAGAGTTTCTTCATGGTCTTTAATCCGCTCGCCATACCTCAAAGAAACTCTATCAGCACAATAAACATGAAAGGAGCACAGCAGTACTGGTATGTACAAGATGAACATGGAACATAGCATGCAGTTTGCGGACCATCCCTTAATTACGGTGATTGCTCCCATTTTCATTTTTCAACTTTCTGTTACCAAAATGAAAAACAGCATATGCACAAGTAGAATTTTCTTTGTTGTTAGAAGCACAGCGTCGGTGTGGTTTCTGATCATCCAATTGCAGCAATTTCTGCTGTTTTGGCTTTCTTGTTACGAAAATGCCCTTGATGTTCTTGCTTATTGACGCAAAGACTTCTTGGTCATCAAATTTCACTGTCTAACTGAAAGAGTTTGCAATAAAAGTATGCAAATTGGACCACTTTAAACTGTTTGATTTGATTCCCTTCTTTTTCCTTTTCCTTTATTTGTTTTCTTTTGAAACCATTTGGTCCATTTCTGGCTACTCTGCACAACAAAGCAAGAACAAAACAAAAATCGCTAAGTTAGTGGACCCAGTTCTTTAGATAAGCATGCTTCTAAGACAACATGATATGTCAAGTAAACAAAATTATTGAAAATAATTTTGACACAGGACAACCACGCTATTTCAATGGAACAAATAAATAACAAAATAAACCATAAAAGTCAGCATCTAAGAGTTGCTTAGAGTTAGCACCAAGCAAAATTGGAGTCAGCACCAGTATAAAAGAAACACGTTTTTTTATAATTCTCAAAATTATCTTACAATAATCAGAAAAAATGTTTAAATAGCTAACAATAAAATACATAAAGAAACTCTAATTATTAAATACTCGAGCTTGCTTAATTTCAAGCCCAATAACTAATAGGCTCTATCCATAAGGCCATAGGTTGGGCCGCCTTCTTTTTGCTTTTTCTCCTATACATGCATATAATTAGGGGCTTGTACCTAGTGTCCGCACCAACTCCCCCCAAGTGAGAAGAACTCGACCCCATCGAGTGGAAATCTGAAGAGCTCTGATAGTACTCAAGTAAGCCAGGATCCAGTCGATGTAGCTCATCTCGAGTAATCCATGTGCAATTAGAATCTGGTCGCCCTCGCCACCGAACTAGGAAATGGTGAACTCCTCCATCCCTAGTAGAAACAATCTGCTTATCTAAAATAGCATCAATAGATTCTTTATGTGCATAGGTTTGATTTAAGGGTAAAGGAGTAGGAATAGGGGCATTAATAGGATTAGGTAAAGGCTCATCAAAAGGGGTATCAAAAATAGCTGTGGGGCTTTTATAAGCAACTAGATCCTTAATATTAAAGGAGGAGCTAATTCCATAATCATGAGGAAGGTCAATGACATGTGCATTTGGGCCCATTCGTTTCAATACCTTGAATGGTCCGGCACTACGAGCCTGCAATTTCTTAATGGTCCTAGAGGGAAACCGTTCAGGTCGAATCCGAATTATGACATAATCCCCTACCTGAAACTCTGCATGACGTCGATGAGTGTTAGCATGAATTTTATATTGAGAATTACTTACCTAAATTTTTTTGCGAATCTCATTATGCAAATCATGAATATTTTGTGTAAATGCCTCAGCAGATTCAGAAATCCTAACATGCATGTGTGGACACGGGCAAAAAATCTAAGGGCTTCCTAGGTGTATATCCATGCACAACCTCAAAAGGACTAGTGCCTATAGACCTATTGACAAAGCTATTATATGCAAGTTGGGTTGTAGGAAGAATTGAATCCCAATTCCGATAGGCTTCACCCACTAGACACCGAAGGAGGTTGCCTCGACTACGATTAACCACCTTAGTTTGACCATCAGTTTGAGAATGAAATGCCTTGGAAAATTTCAATTTGGTGCCTACTAAATGCCACAAAGTCTTCCAAAAATAACTTATGAAGCGAACATCCCTATCAGACACTATGGTTTTGGGAAGAACATAAAGTTTGAATATCTCATCAAAGTAGAGCTTTGCAATCTTAGAAGCATCAGAGGCCTTAGAACATGGTAGGAAATGACCCATCCTAGAGAAGCGATCAACAACTACTAGAATAGAATCATGCTTCCTAAAGGTGCAGGGCAAACCTAACACAAAGCCTATACTCACATCCTACCACAGGCGATCTGGCACAGGTAGAGGCGTGTACAAGCCAGTGTTTTACTTGCGATGTTTGGCTAGTTGACATGTATGACACTGACCAACTATCTTGGCAACGCCCCTCTTAAGACTAGGCCAATAGAATTGACGTTCCACTTCCTCAATTGTTTTGTCTCGGCAAAAATGACCTGCAAGGCCTCCTGTATGTATCTCCCAAACTAGGAAATCTCTCACTGAAGACCAAGGGATACAAAACTTGTTAGCTTTGAACAAGTAACCATCCTGAAGGGTATAATCATCCAAGACTGGCCGTGGGGCATTACGTAGGCTAGTGTAGAGCTCCGCAAAATCTGGGCAGGACTCATAGTCATCCTTGAGTCGTTCAAACCCAATAACCTTAACACTTATGACTGACAACAAAGACACCTTTCGACTTAGTGCATCAATAGCCTTATTCTCAACTCCCACCCTATGTTTCACCACAAAGTAGTAGCGTTGCAGAAATTCAACCCAACTACCATGCCTAAAATTCAGCTTCTTTTGGGAATGGAGATAGCGCAAAGCTTCATGATCAGAGTAGATAACAAATTCTTGAAACAACAAGTAATGGCGCCAATGCCATAGAGCTTGAATAATGGCATAAAATTCTTTGTCATATGTGGAGTACTTTTGTTTAGCATCATTGAACTTCTCACTAAAATAAGCAATTGGGTGGTGTTCTTGACTAAGTACTCCCCCTATACCAATACCTGAGGCATCACATTCCACTTCAAAAGGCTTGGTAAAATCAAGGAGATGCATGACAGGTGCCTCAGTCATCTTTTGTTTTACTTCATTGAAAGCCTTAGTAGCAGCTTTTGTCCAAATAAACTCCCATTGTTTCATGTAGTCAGTGATGGGAGACATAATGGTACTAAACCCTTTGATGAATCGACGATATTTTTGAGCCCATGAAAGCTTCAAATTTCATGGATATTTTTGAGCTCAGGCCAATCCACAACCGCTTGAACCTTTTGGGGCTCGGCAGAAACTCCCTCAAAAGATACTATGAAACCTAGGAAGACAACTTTATCGGTGAAGAAAGAGCACTTCTTAAGGTTGCCATATAAACTCTCATTTTTAAGGGTAGTACAAACTTGAGTTAGGTGGTCTAAGTGTTGCTCCCTAGACTTATTATAGATGAGGATGTGTGTTGATAGTCGTGCCATCAACAAGATCACTATGAAATATCGTTTTTCTAGTTGGTGCAAACACAAGGTAAAAGCCCCCAATTATACGCATGTATGGGAGGAAAAGCAAAAAGAAGACGGTCCAACATGTGGCCTTATGGATGGAGCCTGTTAGTTATTGGGCTTGAAATTAAGCAAGCTCGAGCATTTAATAATTAGAGTTTCTTTATGCATTTTATTGTTAGCTATTTAAGTACTTTTTCTAATTATTTTAAGATAGTTTTGAAAATTATAAAAAAAAAACGTATGTTTCTTTTACACTAGTGCCGACTCCAATTTTGCTTGGTGCTAACTCCAAGCAACCCTTAGTTGTTGACTCCTAGGGTTTATTTTGTTGTTTATTTGTTCTATTGAAATAGTGTGGTTGTCCTACGTCAGTTTTGTTGTATGGATCGAAAGTTTGCACTGATACCAAAACTGTCATAGGACAATAAAATAATATAAATATTACAATAAAATAATATAACCACTACAATAAAATAATATATTCCACTACTAAAAAACATCCACAGCACCAACCACAACCACCTCTACCATCAGCCACAGCCACAGCCACAACCACCACCAACACCACCGCTAGTCCACAAAAGGAAAAAAAAAAAAAAAAAAAAAAAAAAAAAACTCAAATCTCCAATCTTTTTCCTCAACCCAGACCAGACAAAATCACCAATCACAAACAAGCACAACGTCAGAAAGCAAGCACAACCACGAGTAAGCACTTCGATCAGTGGCGTGGGTATGAACTGATCGGCAGCTTGGGACGGCTGGTGGGTCTGAGGCTGAGAGAGTTAATCGGCGGTGGGTCTAAGCTGATCGGAGGCTTGGACGGTTGCTGGGTTAGTGACGTTGAAGATGACAAGGGCCGGTGGTGGTGAGCTTGAGAGAGTTGAGAGCTTCAGTGACACTCAGAGAGAGGCGTGAGGGAAAAAAAAAAAAAACTATATTATTTTAATCCCGGGCTGAATAAAAAATATAGATATAACTCCACTGCTGTAGGGGTGTTTTTTGTGTTTTGGTAGAGTTAAAGTAGCAATATAGCTATTTAGCTCCACTGCTGCAAGTGCTCTTACAAGTTTTATTAAGTAATATTGAATATAAGAGCATTCACATCAATTTCCTCAAAAAGATTTTCAAAAAGTTAGGGCCATGACCCAAATTTTTTAATCTAATGAATGTAAACAATCATAAGCCACTAAGCAAACTGGTACAAAAAAATAATTTGATTTAAAATAATAGCTATCACAAACCATCACTAAGAAATATGCTTATATGCTACAAAAATTAGGCGAAATAGGTGGTAGAAATAGAATTTATTTAACTATATGTTGGTCAAGGTTTTGTTTGTCTGTATGTTTCTTCTTTTTCTCCCATTTCAATTTTCAAACTATAAGATTCCACCCAATAAAAACCATATGGCACCTCCCCATGTACATAATGTTTGAGGATTTAAAGGGAAAAATGTTCGAACTACAAGTTAACAACCTATTGTAATTATCTTAAAAAAAAAAAAAACTTTATACACCACTAATAATACATATCACATATTCATTTTTCTTTTCTTTTTTTATAAAATAATTAAAGTTTTTTTTTCCTTTTTAAATCATTCACACGACATACAGTAATTATGTTACACCTGGCAAAAACTAAGAAAATTATGTGAAAGCCCTCAGAGGATTCTCCTAATTAATGTGGAGAATGTCTTATATACCACTTCATGCACCTACTGACCTACATAACCATAAAGCCATTTGTTCTCTGATCACCCAATTCCTTTCTGCCATCTACCAACAATCTATATCCTCGCATGCAACTTATAAAAGTCATGATGTCCTTAATAGAGAGACCAATTTCCCATTGCTTATTCACCGCGGCTTTCATTATCATTCTTGCCTTGGCTTCTTCTTTCCATGTTGCTATTTTTTCTTCCTCTGCAACTTCACCTTCCAATATAGTAGCAATGATGGGGCGAGAAGCAGAGGCTCTTTTGAAATGGAAAGCCAGCCTTGACAACCAAACAGTGGCGGCGCCACGTTCAGCCCAAGGTGTTCCTAGGAACACCCAAACCTGAAAAAAGAAAAATTATATATAATTATTAAATTTTTTTTATTTGTTTACCCTTTAAAAAAAATTAGGAACACCCTCAAATTAAAAAAAATCCATAGATTCTCAAAAAAAAAAAAAAAAAAAATTGAAATCAAAAACCAATGGATGGTGCAACCGAACACTAATAGATGTTGAAAGGAAGAAAGAAACCTAACCTAAAGGAAAAAAAAAAAAAAAAATACACCTAACCCATAAACCCAATATACTGAAAGCTCCAAAACGGCAGAACCAACGAATCAGAGAAGGAGATCGCCAGATCGGGCCTCAAACTCGAGCTCTAGAATGGTAGAACACATTGGATAGGAGATCGGTCTTCCTCACCTCAACGTGTTGCCCAACGACGCCGCCCCTCAGCCTCAGGCCTCCCTGCTCCCTCAACCTCAAAGTATTTCATCTTTGTCTCAATCTCTCTCTATCTCAGTCTATCTCTCTTTATCTGAAGAATGAAACTATGAAAGTGAAATGAAATTATGAAATGAGACTCTCTCTCTCTCTCACACTTTATCTGATTCTCTATTTCTCACTGTGATTGTCTGTTGCTTTTGCCTAGCTTTATTTATAACTTCATTAATATTTGCCCTATTTTTGGCTTTATCAGTTGGTGCTGGTGTTGGTGTTGGTGAGATACAATTAATTGTCTTTTAGTTTTGGTGTTGGTGTCTTTTGGTGAGATACAATTAATTGGCTTTCTCTAACTAGCTCTAGTCTTGTGATTGGGGGCCATGGGGCATTGGGACTTGTCTATTGAATTGGGGGTGGATGGGGGCATGGGGTTAGGGTAACTGCACATGGGGTGTGTGGCTGTGTGCTAGCGCAGTAGTGCAACTAATAAACAATCATTTAATTAATCAATAATTAATTGGAGGAAGCAACTAGTAAACAATAATTAATAATTTAATTTACAAATGCATTATAAAAGACAAAAAAATTAAATTATGTTACTATGTTAGGCTAAACAACAATTAATAATTTTATAATTAATGAAACAACAATATAACAAATTATAGTTTATAAAAGACAAACAAATTAATGAAACAACTAAACAACAATAAAAATAATTTTATTAATATTTCAAATGAACTTATAGTTTATTGTTTATTCTTTTTCTAGAATTATGGACATATATTTGATAAGAAAACCATGTACCCAAGATTGATCTCATGTGCAAGATTCATCCTCATCTTCTAAGCAAATTTGTGTTGACTTTAATTTAGAAAATCTTCCTTCAGATCCTAGGCTACGAGAAAAGATATCATCTTATCATCCTAATAATCATGATGAAATAAGAAGATATTATTTACAAAAAAGACCATTGTCAACCTGTTTTCCAAAACGATGATGATTACCCTCTATCATATTTTTCTAGAAAGCCCCGTTGATTTATATCCGAATGGTATGTAAATAGAAAGTGGTTAGAATATAGTATAGACAAGGATGCAATATTTTGTTTGTATTGCTACCTATTTGGGCAAGATGTTGGTAAGCAAGGAGGAGGTCAGACTTTTGTAACGAAGGGATTCAAACTTTGGAATAAAAAAGAGAAGTTAAATTCCCATGTTGGAGGAGTTAATATTGCTCATAACCAAGCTATCAAAAAGAATGAAGATCTATTTAAGGAAAAACAACACATTCAAAGTGTTTTGGTTAAGCAATCAAATCAAGATAAAATTGAATATCGGGTTCAATTAAATGCAATAGTTGATTGCATAAGATTCCTTTTATGCTGGGGATTAGCTTTTCGTGGTCACGATGAATTTCAAGGTTCAAGTGATAAAGGAAATTTCCTTGAGCTTCTACAATTTTTGGGAGATCACATTGAATCTATCAATGAAGTGTTGCAAAAAACTCTGAAAAATTGCAAGCTTACCCACCATGGAATTCAAAAAGACATTTTGAATGCAATTGCACGTGAAACATCCAAAGCCATCATCAAGGATCTTGACAATGGGTTCTTTTCAATATTAGTTGATGAGTCACATGATATCTTAGTAAAAGAGCAAATGGCCCTCGTTCTTCGTTACGTGAACAAAAAAGGAATTATTATAGAGCAGTTTCTTGGTATTGTACATGTAGCAAGTACCACCGCTTTGTCACTCAAATATGCAATTGAATGTTTACTTTGTGAACATAATTTGAGTTTATCAAAACTATGTAGGCAAGGTTATGACGGGGCTAGTAATATGCAAGGTGATATCAATGGTCTTAAAACTTTAATTTTGAAAGAGAATAAGTCAGCATTTTATGTCCATTGTTTTGCTCATCAACTTCAATTAACACTTGTTGCCGTTGCTAAAAATCATATTATATTGCTGAATTTTTTTATGTGGTTAGTAATTTAGTAACTGTTGTTGGAGGCTCTTGTAAGAGACGAGATGCTCTTTATGCACAATTTGCCAAAATTAAAGAAGAATTAGAGAATGGTGTACGTAGAAGTGGGCAATGTTTGAATCAAGAGACAAATCTTAAACGTCCTGGTGATATACGTAGGGGTTCATATTATGGGACTATTCTCAACTTGATTTTGATGTTCTCTACTGTTGTTGATGTACTTGAGATTATTGAAGAAGATGGCCTCTCCGACCAAAAAGTTGAAGCTCGATCTATTATGAAGTCAATTCTATCTTTTGAATCTATCTTTGCTCTACACTTGATGAAAAACATTTTAGGGATCACAAATGAGTTGTCAATAGCATTACCAAAAAAAAAAATCAAGATATAGTAAATGCTATAGATCTTTTTAAAGTGTCTAAGCAATGATTGCAAGTGATAAGAGATGATGAATGGATATCTTTATTAACTGAAGTGTCTTCATTTTGTACCACACATGATATTCCTATCTTGAACATGGATAAAATATTTGTAGTTAGTGGGAGGCCGCGACGCAACACCCAACAAAATACAAATTTACATCATTATCATGTTGAGCTATTCTACACAGTCATAGATATGCAACTTCAAGAGCTTAACAATCGTTTTCAGAGGCGAATACCAATTTGCTACTTTGTATGACTTACTTGAATCCAAGTAATTCATTTGTGGCTTCTGATAAGGAAAAGTTGATATGTCTAGCAAAGTTCTACCCATCTGATTTTCTTGGAACAGATATCTTGGCACTTGACTCTCAACTTTAGAATTACATTTTTGATATGTGCAACAATGGCTTGTTTTTAGAGCTTCAAGGAGTTAGTGAACTTGTTGAAAAGTTAGTGACACAGGAAAGCATAAGACTTATCCATTAGTTTATTTGCTTGTAAGTTAACTTTGACCCTTCCTGCCCTACTGCAACAGTAGAAAAAAGTTTTTCAGCAACGAAATATATAAAGAATGAACTGCGCAATCGAATGGGAGATAAGTAGATGAATGATTGCTTAGTTGTATATATTGAAAAAGATGTAGTTTGTAACATTGATAATGAGATTATCACGCAACGATTTCAAAATATGAAAACTTGTAGATGGAAATTATAAACTTTATGTATTTACGTGTTTTTTTTTTTATTATTGTTGTTGTCAATATATGAATTTCTCTTTTTATTAGATTGTATAATTTATGTTTCTTAAAGAACAACAACCTAAGAAAAATTCCTGAAGTCGACACTATTTGACATTGTGGGACGATCACTTGGGTCCTCTTGTACACATAAAAGCCCAATGTTAACACACCTCAAAAATTCGTCTGCATTGCAAGTTTCATGTATTGTTTGGTCCATTAAATCTACAGCCTTGCCTTCTTTCCACAATTTGAATGCCAATATATTATTGTACAAATTACAGACACCAAATTTTCCACAAACATTATACACACTACAATTGTTGCTTGGCTCCGCAGCGGACAAGGACCATGTCTCGATTGTGCTGTGTGTCCAATACCCTATCTTCCCACTAAAATTCATCACCAACATTGCATTCTCAAAATTAGCATCATTTTGATCTTCTGTTCTTGTGAGGAAAGTGTATAAACCAACCGAGCTTTTCCAATAAATCGTCGTCCCTTCTTTGTTGACGATTATTGCGTTCTGATTTTCGGCTGCATCTAGCATAAATGTGAAGTTCCCACTTCCAGGGTCATCACGGCCTCTCCAAGAAGTCAAATTAATGTTTCCATACAACGACAGCGTCATGCCTGGAAGAAACGTATCAGTTGGATTTTTAAAGCTCTCCCACAAACTTGTCACATTACCGTATGAGTATGAGTATCCGCATAGTACCAGGTTTCCAGAATCTGTGAGATTCACAATCGTGTCTGTAGTATTGTAGGATTCACCCCAATTATAGCATTCCGAATACCAATGAGCCTTCTCAGTACTAGTATCCAACACCTGGAGATTGCCATCTTTTGCAAATCCGAAAGCTCCTGTAGCATTGATAACCGGGAGATCTCGGTTGGCAACCCATACAGCTGTTTGCATATTTGACGTGTACCATATTCCAACATATCTTTTACCGCCAGAACTTCCAGTAGGACTAAAGAATCCTAATTCAAACTTTCTTCCAGGCGAAACCAGAGTTTCTTCATTGTCTGATCTAATCCACTCGCCATACCTCAAAGAAACTCTATCAGTGCAACATACATGAAAGGAACACAACAGTACTTGTATTATGTACAAGATGATGAACATGGAACACAGCATGCAGTTTGCGGACCATCCTTTAATAACGTTGACTCCTCCCATTTTTCAACTTTCTGTTACCGTCATGAAAAAAAGCACACGCACAAGTAGAATTTACTCTGTGTTGTATTTGTTAGAAGCATTGTCGGTGTGGTTGCTGATCATCTAATTGCAGCAACTCCTGCTCTTTTGGCTTTCTTGGCACTAATTAAAATGACCTCGTGTTCTTGCTTGTTGACGCAAAGACTTCTTGGTCAGCAATTTTCACTTTGAAAACTGGAAAAGGTCGCCAATAAAGTATGCAACGTGAACGACTTTTACCGTTTGATTTGAATTTTTATTTCAGAGGTATTACGTTCACAATATTTTTACAACATAATTGATGGGCCCGTAATTTAATAAAATCGTCCACTGTATATGGACGATCAATAAGGACGGTATCATTATCATCACGATACTGAGAAACGCCACCTGACCAACCCAGCTAAGGACGACCGTTATGAGTAGCAGCATTTAACGCCAATTCCGTTGAAGAAAAGCCGGTTAACTTGACATCTGGCTCAGGCGTTACGAACCTAAGCAATAACGCCCTCATAATGACCCTGCCAACGGCTAAAAGGGCTCTCTCTATATATATATATATATATCCTCAAGCAATCTCCAAGGGGGGTAAGAAAAAAAATCATTCTATTCACTCTTCATTTTAGTTTTACTTGCTTTCCTCTGGTTGTTGTGCTCATCTAACTTAATCATCGGAGGCGTTGTGGGCAACACCCCCACTGGTGACTCTTACTTTGTGTTGCACCCCAGGGCTAAAACCAGCAGAGGACGAGATTACCCTGGACGAACATCTTGACTGACGATCTCAGCATCATCAGTTTGGCGCCGTCTGTGGGAACTTTGATCTTTGGACGATCGGTTCAGGGACATTGTTCTATTGTAACAAGATGGAGTCCAGCTCTAATCCGGATCCGGCTGCATTGGCCCAGCAAATCCAGGCACTTGCAGCCACAGTGGAGGAACTCACCAAGCAAAATCAAGAAATGAGACAGCAGTTGCAACAGAGGGATGGCCACACGGAAATTAACCGGGATGAGGATGAAGCCAGTCATAGGAGACGCGCCAGCACTCCAGACGAACCAAACTCAAGCGTCCTTAGAGAAATGAGAAGAGAGATGGACGAGTTACGAAATGCCATTAAGGGAAAGACGGACCTAGGAGTAGACAGGATCGTCAAGCAATCTGACTCACCCTTCACCGCCGCTGTCCAAGAATGCCCAGTACCCTCCAAGTTTCGTCTGCCCCAGCTCGAACCCTTTGACGGGCTAAAGGATCCGTTGGATCATCTCAATACTTTCAAGACAACTTTGGGACTCCAAAAACCCCCCGATGAAATACTATGCCGGTCGTTCCCCACAACCCTAAAAGGGGCAGCCCGAGAATGGTTCGCCAAACTGCCTACTTCTACCATTGACAACTTCGAGCAACTGAGCAACTCTTTTATTCGTCACTTTGTGGGTGGACAACGACCAAAAAGGACAGCTGATCACTTGCTCACAAGCAAGCAAGGGGAAAAAGAGACTTTAAGGTCCTACGTAACGCGCTTTACACGAGGAATGCTAGAAGTAGACGAATCTGATGACAAGGTGCAGCTCACAACCTTCAAAGCCGGGTTGAAGTCTAGAGACTTCGTGGCTTCCCTAGCAAAAAACCCTCCCAAATCTATGGCAAAAGCGCTACTAAAAGCACAGAAGTACATGAACGCCGAGGATGCGCTAGCGGCCATAGACGGGACAAAAAAAACACGAGAGAAGAAGAAAGAAAAAGAAGACGATAAGAGGGGGCAAAAAAGAGACCGGACGGACCGACGTAATGACGACGGGAATAGGCGAAGGGACGATAAAAACTCTTGACAGATGAAGTTCACACCGTTGATAATGCCAGTTGACCAGATTCTGGCTGAAATAAGGGACGAGCAGGGCCTTAGGTGGCCGAGGCCACTCCAATCACCCCCTAATGTACGAGACAAGAGAAAGTATTGCCGTTTCCATAAAGATCACGGGCACTACACAGAAGACTGCCGAGATCTGAAAGAGCAGATAGAAGAGCTTATCCAAAAGGGAAAACTCCAAAAATATGTGAGAAGAGGGGAAGCCAGCAGATATGGCAAGAAAGAGCAACAAGGGGATTCCCGAAGAAACGAAGGTCAACCACCCCATCCTCAGAATGCAAGAGGTGAAATAAAGATGATTGCAGGGGGACCGTCCATAGGAGGGTCGTCCAGGTCCCTCAGGAAATCGTACCAAAGGCAGGTAAACAACGTTCACGGCTCACCACCTGTTAAGCAAAGACGAACGAATCAAGATATGTGTTTCTCGGAGGAAGATGCCAGGGGAATCAAGCAGCCTCATGACGACCCACTGGTAATCATGATTATGATCGAAGGATTCAACACGAGGAGGGTTTTGGTAGACAATGGGAGTTCCGCGGATATTATTTACCTATCTGCCGTTCAGCAACTAAAGGTAGATCCAAACAGACTCCGACCATTCGAATCACCCCTCGTCAGCTTCAGTGGGGATAAAGTCTATCCTCGGGGCATTGTGACGTTGACTGTAACCGCCGGATCATATCCCTTCCAGGTAACAAACAGGCACAATTTTTTGGTCGTGGATTCCCCTTCATCCTACAATGTAATCATTGGACGACCTACGCTTAATCTGTGGAAAGCTGCTACGTCCACATACTGCCTGAAGGTAAAGTTTCCTACAGAACAGGGAGTTGGAGAAATAAAGGGGGATCAAGTCCTGGCGAGAGAATGCTATCAGGCGGTCCTGGCGTCCAGAGAAAACCATGCGTGGGTGATCGAAGAAAAGTCCGCTGAAATCAAAGAGAAGTTAGAAACGGTGGAATTGGTCGAGGGGGATCCATCGAAGACAACTAAAGTAGGGAAAAATCTAAGTCTAAAAACGAAGGAACTGATCGTCCACTTCTTGAAGAAAAATCTCGATGTATTCGCATGGAGCCATGAAGATATGCCGGGAATTCCTGCAGATATCATCGAGCACCGCCTGAACGTGGACCCAAAGAAGAAGCCCGTCCAGCAAAAGCGTAGAGTTTTTGCTCCCGAAAGAAACAAGGCAGTGACGGACGAAGTGAACAAGTTACTCGTTGCCAACTTCGTCCGAGAAGTTTATTATCCAGAATGGTTGGCCAACGTCATCATGGTCAAGAAGGCCAACGGAAAATGGAGGATGTGCGTTGACTTCACCGATCTAAACCAAGCCTGCCCAAAGGACAGCTTCCCCTTACCCAGAATAGATCAGTTAGTTGACTCTACTGCCGGGCACAAGCTCCTGACATTCATGGACGCATTTTCGGGGTACAACCAGATACAGATGGCCAAGGAAGATCAAGAAAAAACTGCCTTCGTTACCAGCCAAGGGCTTTATTGCTACAAAGTCATGCCCTTTGGCTTGAAGAATGCAGGCGCCACGTACCAGAGGTTAGTAAATCAGATGTTCAGAGAAAAGATTGGGAGAAATGTAGAAGTCTACGTCGACGATATGCTCGTGAAGAGCAAAGAAGAGGAAGATCACCTGGACGACCTCGGGGAAACATTCAACACGCTCAGACGATACTGCATGAAGTTGAATCCCTCCAAATGTGCCTTCGGAGTTTCGTCAGGCAAATTCCTTGGGTTCATGGTTTCGCGAAGAGGAATTGAAGCAAACCCGGAAAAAATAAAAGCCATTCTTGAAATGTCTTCACCAAGAACGACTAAAGAAGTGCAATCGCTCACGGGCCGGGTCGCAGCCCTCAATAGGTTCGTCTCTAGAGTGACGGATAAGTGCCTCCCTTTCTTCAAAACCTTGAAGAAGGCATTTTCCTGGACGGAGGAGTGTGAGGCAGCGTTCTAGGATTTGAAGCGATACCTGAGTAACCCCCCACTATTGAGTCTGTCCAAAGAAGGCGAAGTTCTTTTCCTATATTTGGCAGTATCTGTCACGGCTGTAAGTGCTGCTCTAATAAGGGAAGAAGACAAAAAGCAACTCCCTGTGTATTACGTCAGTCAGGCCTTCCAGGGAGCCGAGGCTCGTTATCCACGAATTGAGAAGATTACCTTTGCACTAATTGTGGCCTCCAGAAAACTTCGTCCATATTTTCAGGCCAATCCAATCAAAGTAATGACGGATCAACCCATAAAGAAAGCCATGAACAAGCCCGAAGCAGCAGGACGAATGGTGTAGTGGGCAATTGAGCTCAGTCAGTTCGATGTCGAATATTGCCCCCGTACAGCCATAAAAGCCCAGGTATTAGCAGATTTCATAGCAGAATTCACCACCAACGAACAAGAAGAAAACTGGGAAGACATTTGGACGATTAATACGGATGGCTCGTCCACACGAAACAGACGAGGAGCAGGTGTCGTTATTGTTTCCCCCCAGGAAGACGTTCTCAAGTATGGTGTTCAGTTGAAATTCCCCGTAACCAACAACGAAGCAGAATACGAGGCCCTTCTAACTGGACTCAGGTTGGCTCAGGCACTGGGAGCTGAAAATGTTGTGATCAAAAGTGATTCGCAACTCGTCATTGGACAGGCCAGGGGAGACTTTGAAGCAAAGGAAGAAAGGATGCAAAAGTACCTCCAATTGACGAACCAACTAGTCAGCAACTTTAACCGTGTGGAGTTCGTGTAGATCCCACGTGAGCAGAACGAGGAGGCTGACGAAGTGGCGTGGAGCGCCTCAACGGATGTTATAGACGTGACCAGCAGATGGAGACTAGAAGAGCAAAACCTCCCCAGCATCAAGAAACTAGAAAATTTCTCTGTACACATTTCTCAGGGATGGACGAGCCCAATTCTATCCTTCCTCAAAGATGGACGGTTGCCATCGGACACCGAAGAGGCTAGAAAAATCTGCAAAAGAGTTACCCGATTTACCATCCTGAATGACCAACTGTATAGAAGATGCTTCTCTCAACCCTACCTGAAGTGCCTAGAGGAAGAAGACGCCAAGTACGTCCTCGAGGAGGTGCACGGGGGAATTTGTGGAGATCACACGGGGTCAAGATCTCTCGTCAGAAAAATCATGCAGGCAGGCTACTTCTGGCCAACGATGCAGCAGGACGCGTCAGATTTTGTGAAGAAATGTGACAGCTGCCAGAGATATGCGAACGTCCAGCGAGTTCCAGGAGAAAGGATGACGGCTATCTCCTCGCCCTGGCCCTTCGCGCAGTGGGGTATCGACATCATGGGCCCCCTACCACAGGGAAAAAGACAAGTAAAGTTCCTGCTGGTTGCAATTGACTATTTTACAAAGTGGGTCGAAGCAGAAGCTCTTGCAACGATCACAGAAGCTCAGGTACAAAACTTTGTCTGGAAAAATATTATTTGCAGGTTCGGGATTCCAAGGACAATTATCTCTGACAACGGTCGTCAGTTCGACAGCCAAAAGTTCAGGTCATTTTGCTCAGGCTTAGGGATCAAGAACAAATACTCTTCACCAGGGCATCCACAGGCTAACGGGCAAACAAAAGTGACTAACCGGGCCCTGCTCAAGTCCATCAAGTCCCGGTTAGTGGAGGCAAAGGGAGCATGGCCAGAAGAGCTGCCAAGCGTCTTATGGGCTTACAGGACGACGACAAGAACACCAACTGGAGAAACCCCCTTCAACCTAACATATGGCGCGGAGGCAGTCATCCCAGTTGAGGTTGGCCTCACAAGCACAAGAAGGGAATTCTTTGACGAAAGAAGCAACGAAAACGAGTTAAGAATGAACCTAGATGGTCTGGATGAAGTTAGAGAGCGGGCCTCCCAAAGAATGGCCAGGTACCAGCAAAAAATGGCGAGATACTACAATCAAAGGGTAAAATTGAAAAGATTCAACGTTGGTGACCTCGTCCTCAGAAAGGTAACCTCAGCAACAAAGGACCCTGCTCAAGGAAAATTAAACCCAACCTGGGAAGGGCCTTACCGAGTTGTCCACTATTCACGACAAGGGAGCTATCATCTAGAAGACCTGAACGGAAACAAGTTGCCTCGTCCATGGAACATCGAGCATCTAAAAAGGTATCACAGGAAATGATCCGTGGCCCCATTATAGGAAATTACTATAATATTGTACCACATTTTCCATTAAAGCAAGTTATTTACATGCATTATCTTCTGCGAATTGCATACTCTTGTATAAGTGGTTATTCAGGATTCAATCAATAATCATCCAGCATTTTAATCATCTCGTCCAATAAAGTTCATTGTATTCAGATCACCTTTTACGAAACTGAACAATCATTCGTCCAGATCAAAAAGGCGATGGTATCCTCAGACAGGATTTACCTCGTCCAGATCAAAAAGACGAATTCAGCAAGAATGCCCTCATCGTTCAACTCGCAAAAGGAATAAAAGAGAAATAGGGATCGTCCAGGTCAAAAAGACAATGAAACCCACATCGGGAATAAAACATTGTCCAGATCTACAGAGACGATGATACTTACCCAAAAGGCGCATGTCGCCCGAGTAACAAAAGGAAATGTTTAAATTTCCCAAGTCCACAGAAGGACGAAGAAGTTTTTCTTTGAAGAGACGAGGAGATATTTCCAAGTAAAGATTTTTTCTAAGTACAAAGAAAAAGTTCTTTTCACGACAGTTATGAAAGAAAAACATAAACGTAACAAATATATATATGCGCCAGAAAAGGCAAACTGTTCAAAAGAAAGGAAAGAAAAACCCCAAAACATACGGGGACCAAGATAATTGTTTTCCCTTGACAGCCCAAAACACAAGGGGCATACAAAAAAAAAAAAAAAACACACACACATTACATAAAAAACTAATTACTGTGCGGGAAGATCATCTCCACCCTCGTCAGCAGCTGGGGGATCCTCGCCTGAAGCCGTTGGACCCTGAGCCGTCGAAGCAGCCTCATCCGCCTCGATCTCCTTATCGACTGCTTCAAAATCGAGGTCGTCTAGGTTAACTCCTTGGCCATGCTTCATCATATATCTCCTCAGCAGCTTGAAACCCTTAAAATACCACTGGAAGAGGATGGTATTATACTCGTCGGTCGTTTGAAAGGCAAGGACGGCCTTGGCCACAGCTGCTTTCATCTTCTGGCCCGCAGCAGCAAGAAGCTCGTCCTTATGCTTTACTTGCGACCGTTCTGCTTCCAATTGAGCGGTCAAAGCTTTAACCTGCTCTGCGGAAGTATTTTGAGCGTCCATTGCAGCGATCAGATCTTTGCGCAGGATTGACGCCTTAGCCTCCAGAGCTTCCACCTTCGAACCAGCCATAACAGCCTTCACCTCGCTCGCTAGAAATTGGGAGGTAAGGTGCATGGTCTCCCCCAGTACCTGTGAGCAAAAACTTAAAACATATATGAGTTCGTGTACACTTGTATCTTGAAAAATGACTAGGAACGGTTCAAAAGATACTTGCACGAGCTTATGGACTTGCTGGTTCACCATCTGATGAGAAGGCACGAGCGAAATCTCCCTCTTCTCGTCAGGGGTAAGGAACTCGTTGGCCCGGGCAACGGCAGCATCAGCATCCTCCCAGATCGAGGATCCAACCTTCTCTTTCCCTTTCTTGCTCACTTTTTGACGCTTGGGAGCAAGAACCTCCTCAAGAGAAATGGCTGGAGAAGCAGTCCTTGTCTCGTCCAGAGTAGGGGTGGACGAGCCCCTCTCCGTCGTCTCTCTCTCTCTCGTTCTGTCTCTCTCTCTATCCGTAATTTTCAGGGTCTTCTGCCCGATGCTCGAAAGGGGTTCATTCTTCTTCCCCTTGATCTTGGCATACATGTCCTCGTTGAATTTACTCGTCATTTCTACAGCAACAAATGGGAAAGAGTCAGAAGAATAAGGAAAAGTAAGACGACCCTATGCGTCAAGACTACTCACACTTTCGTTGCTCTCGATCGATTGCCTGAAGGACGTATATGGAAGGCTCTGGCCCCAGACAGTGACGGGATAGAGTACGTGGATCAACGAGCTCGTCAAAGTCGTCGATCGTCTTCGCGTACCTAATCGCCTCTTGAACTCTCCCCCTAAATTGGCTTTTCAGATCAGGGCGTGTTTTCACTGCACAAGAAAGAGAAGTTTCAAAATTGTAAGGACGAACAAAGGAGACTTCCATGAGTAGGGAAGAAGGTGAGCATGAAAGACGAACGCACCAAGACGAGGGGTCTCCCACCGTCGCAGCATCCTGGGGACATGCCCCCAGAAGTCATCTGACAATGTCTCCCAACCATCTCCACACACGAAGAAATACCTCGACTTCCAGTAGTGGAAGGACGAAGGGAGATCCACTATTAGACGAGATCTCCTATCCCAAGGAACGAGCTCGTAATACCCAAACTCCCTAGACCCTTTCAGACGATAAAGGTGGGTAAGTTCGTTGACAGTTATCATCTCCCCATCTGCTATGATCGTCCAGATCACCATACAGCTGATGACGATTCTCCAAGAATTGGGCATAAGTTGCCCGGGGGCAATTTGAAAGTGATCTAGAAGCTCCATGATGAAAGGGTGAACGGGGAACCTCAGACCACACAGGAAGGCAGCCTCGTAGAAGCAAACCTCACCATGGGCAAAGGTGCAAGCCCTTTCCCCCTTTCTGGGCAGACGAACCCTAGTTTCTGGAGGGAATTGAAACCTATCCCTAAATTTGCTGAAAACGTCTACACTCAAATCACATTTTTCCTTGAAGGCATGAAAGGTACGGGGGACGACGATAGAAGTAGATGGTGTTGACGAGGGAGGAATCACGGAGGTGGCTGTATCCATCACAGCCCCGTCCGCGGCCGCACCAGAGGACGACCCCCCCTCAGAACCAGTGGACCTCACAACAGAACCCATTTTTCCCCCCTAAA
The DNA here is from genome assembly GCF_002906115.3 of Quercus suber. Lineage (NCBI taxonomy): Eukaryota > Viridiplantae > Streptophyta > Magnoliopsida > Fagales > Fagaceae > Quercus > Quercus suber. The sequence goes on from NW_027069618.1 coordinate 31,426, forward strand.
AACCTCGCGGGTAGATTTAAACCAAGAAAGTGACCGCTGTAACAATGGGTGTAAATCTCTCAAAACTAAATCTAGACCACACCCCCCTACCGCGAAATCGCCGGACTGTGGATACCGGTCACCGGAAAGTTCTAGAAATCCCCCCAAACGGGCAAAAAGAAAGGAAATAGAAGGAGAAATATTCTCAAAATCAGAATAACCTACCATTAAGAAGGGAATGTGCATATCGAAAAAAGAAAGTAAGCAAAGATGCATAGATAGCAAAAGGAAAGAAGCACAAAAGAAGGGATACGCACCTTAAAGGAAAGGAGAAAATATCTGAAGTCACAGAGGCAGAGCAGCAGCAACAAATGACACAGAAGGGGCAGAAAACTGAAAAAGAAAACTATAGGAAGGCAACTAAAAGACAAAAAGTGAAGAGGTTAGTAAAAGTGGAAGTTAAAATGTACCTTGGAAATCGCGGGAAGCCAAAAAGACCTTCGCCGGAAACGATGCCTCCCCACCAGTCATTTTTTGACACGTGGCCGCAGAGTGTGCCACGCCGCCACAAGGCAGTTAATGCAGAGAACACATTCCCAAGCGACAAAAAAAAAAAAAAAAAAAAAAAAAAAAAAAAAAAAAAAAAAAAAAACGATTTGTATTCCCGGGATCGTCCAGGACCTAGACGACCTGGGAATGGGGGGCAGCTGATGGGCCCGTAATTTAATAAAATCGTCCACTGTATATGGACGATCAATAAGGACGGTATCATTATCATCACGATACTGAGAAACGCCACCTGACCAACCCAGCTAAGGACGACGTTACGAGTAGCAGCATTTAACGCCAATTCCGTTGAAGAAAAGCCGGTTAACTTGACATCTGGCTCAGGCGTTACGAACCTAAGCAATAATGCCCTCATAATGACCCTGCTAACGGCTAGAAGGGCTCTATATATATATATATATATATATATATCCTCAGGCAATCTCCAAGGGGGGTAAGAAAAAAAATCATTCTATTCACTCTTCATTTTAGTTTTACTTGCTTTCCTCTGGTTGTTGTGCTCATCTAACTTAATCATCGGAGGCGTTGTGGGCAACACCCCCACCGGTGACTCTTACTTTGTGTTGCACCCCAGGGCTAAAACCAGCAGAGGACGAGATTACCCTGGACGAACATCTTGACTGACAATCTCAGCATCATCAATAATATTTTTACAACAAATTATAGGTAGTTAGTTGTTATTTTTGCTCCAACAATAACAATCAGTAGTAACCTACTACTTAAAATTTATTGTAAAAATATTGTGAAAATATTATGGATATATTATTTCTCTTTTCGTTTACCTTAATTAATTGTTTCTTTTATAATCTTTTGGTTCTTTCAATAAGCATGCTTCATTCATATATGACAACATGCCGTGCAAAAAAAATCATTCTATTACGGATTTTAGGCCCCGTTGTGCCAAATTATACTACCAATTTTAAACTAAATTAGTTATTAGTCAAATTATGTCGGTTTACAATGTTGGGGCATGGCACCATTGTAGTCCAGCCCACATTCTATAGGACACCTCATTAAATGAGGTACTTGAACAAGCCACAAAAGTCATCTTGCTTTTTCTTTTTCTTTTTTGGTAAAAAGGAATAATTCATTAAAACTAGGAACCCGAGAAAACAGAGCAGCGTCTCACTGTATACAGGCCATTCAGATCAAAATAAAAGCTAGTTTCTAAGTCCACAGGCGGACTATTAAACAAAGTAAAATCTTCACTTTGGGCAGTGCCCTTTCTAGCCATTCCGTTTGCGCATCGATTTGCTTCGCGATAGCAGTGGTTAAAGCGAATGTGGCTGAACTTGGTGCTTAATTGCCGACAATCATCCAACAGGGCAGATTGGCTCACATAAGGAATTTTTTTTCTAAATAACAATAAATATTAAAAAATTTAGTTAGTTGTCACGTTGCAAAAGAATTTTGAAAACTAGCATCTCGAGTGTCTAAAACTCGAGTTCCAAGATAAAAATCAAGTTTTTGAGGTTTGATTTGTAAAAAAAATCCAAGTGAAAATCGAGTTTCAAAAACTCGAGTTCAGAAAACGCCCCTATAAGGCTTAAAAACGTCACTATAGGGCTTAAAAATGGAGTTATAAAAAAAATTTAGCAGAAAAACGCCACTATAGGGCTTTAAAACGTCAGTATAGGGCATAAAAACGCCACTATAGGGCTCACTGAACTTGGTATTGAGCACTAATGAAAAATTTTTGCAGAAAAACGCCGCTATAGGGCTTTAAAACGTCACTATAAGACTTAAAAACGCCACTATAGGGGCAATAAAACTATAATTTTTTTTGCATGGAACTCGAGTTTCTAAAACTCGAGATTTATGTAAATGGATCTCGATTTTCTAAAACTCGAGATGCCTAGTTTCCTTTATAGTTTCACGCGTTGTCTAACTAACCAAATACTCCTCTTACCCATGATTATTCTGCCCATTCCCCCCTCACATAAGACTAATTGGGGTTTGATAAAGCATCGACAACACACTTGGCGTCTAACTCTACTTCCACAATCAAAAATTTTTTTCTAGGCATAATTGGAGCCCATCCCAAAGAGCCCACAGCTCTGCTACATAACTGGTAGTTCTCCCGATATTCCTCGCGAAGCTAACGATCCAGTTTCCTTGCTCATCTCGAACAACACTACCGCCTCCTGCAGTTCCAGGATTTCCTAACGATGAACCGTCAGTATTCAACTTCATCCAACCTTGATTCGGCCTCTCCCACCTAATGTGCTTTTCGATCAGTCTGAACAAATTTTTTGGACCCAAACCATAGAGGTAAAACTCAAGAGTTCTATGTCTAATCTCCACCGCTGCACTATGATGAGATTTTTTGTTTTGGAAAACCCAGGAATTACACTTCAGCCATATTACCCATATGCGAAAAAGGAAGGTATATCTCCAAGGAATAGGACTATGGGATGTGGCGTGGTTTTTCCTGCCATTTTGTTCCAACCACTCCAACAGCTCACTTCTGAAGAAGGAAGGATCCAACGCTTCCGCATTTAATTGCTGCCACACCAATTTAACAACTGTACAATCACAGAGAGCATGTGGGATGGTTTCAGTGGCTTGCTGGCATAGAGGGCAGAGAGTGTCTGTGCCCACCCCTCTAGCATATAAATTGGCTTTGACTCCAATACTGTGATGATAACATTTCCACAAAAATAGTTGGATTTTTGGGATAACAATAGTCTTCCATATCCACTGCCCTCTGAAGATTTGAGAATTTTCTAGCCCCACGGCTAGAGCATAGGCACTGTGTGTGCTGAATAATCCATTAGGAGTCCCTACCCATGTAAACTTATCTCTGCTTCTTGCAGCAATAACAATAGGGGTTGCTTGGACACCCAAAAGGACATCTTTAGGTAGAACCATGGATATGGCATCCCACCTCCAGCCACCCTCCAACACTACATCTTGAACTTCTAGCTGATATTCCTCTCTGGTTAGGGGACCTTGCAATACCTTTCGGAGGGGTCCTTAGTTTGACCATCTGTCAAACCAGAAACTAAGTTTGCTTTCTCTTCCAATAGTCCACATTGCACCTCTCTGGAAAACATCCTTCCCCTTCTTCATGGCTGTCCACACCCGGGAGCAGGGAAGTTTTTCACTGTTGCTGGAACCAAGCCTTCGAGAATTACAATACTTTTTCTTAAGGACTCGAGTCCATAGAGCCTCTGTCTCGATATTGAAGCGCCAATTCAGTTTGGCCAAGAGAGAAGTATTCCTCTCTTTAGCCGTTTGGAGACTTAGACCCCCTTGATTTTTGGGCTTAGTTACCTTTTCCCATCCAATTCAATGCATTTTCATGGATGTTTCAATTGAGCCCCACAAGAAGTTCTGGTTGACTCTATCAATGCCCTCCAACACTTTCCCAGGTAATTGGGCACACTGCATGACGTATGCAGGGACCGTAGATAAGGAAGATTGAATGAGAACGACCCTACCAGCCATGGACAATAAATTTGCTTTCCACCCAGCTAGTTTTTGCTTAACCCGGTCAAGAACAAAATTGAAATCTTGGCTGGAGGTCCCCTAGTGCCTAATGGCAATGCCCAGGTATTTTCCTAAAGAGGGAGTAGATTGGAACCCGAGAATATCACAGAGAGCTTCTCTAATGTCAATGTCGACATTTGGGGAGAAAAACGCCCTTGTTTTAGCTTCACTTAATGATTGGCCTGATTTGTCGCAAAATAAGTCCAACACATCTCTAATTGTGGAACAGTTCACCTGATTAGCCTTTGTAAAAAGAACAACATCATCTGCAAACATAAGATGAGAAAAAGCCGGTCCATTCCTAGAAGACTTAATAGGAGTCCAAAGCTTTTCGCTACACTTTTCCTCAATCAGTTGACTCAAGAAATCTATACAAATAATGAAGAGATAAGGAGATAGAGGTCACCCTATCTAATAACTCTAGAAGGATGAAAGCTCTCCAAAGTTCCCCCATTAAACAGAATAGAAGTGGATACAGAGGTGACGCAGCTCATGATAAGCTGAATAAAATCCTGAGGAAGGTTAATCCTCATGAGCATCTCTCTAATGAAACTCCACTCTAGCTAGTCATAAGTTTTCTCCAAATCGATTTTAATTGTCATGTACCCTTCTTTGCCCTTCGCCTTACTTATCATATGAATCAATTCTTGAACTATGATAGCATTATCAGTACCTCTCCTGTTTGGCACAAAATCTGTTTGGAGCGGATTAACAACTTAATCTAGATGTGGCCTCAGTCTTGCCACAATAACCTTGGTGATTATTTATAAACAGAGTTACACAAACTAATAGGCCTGTAGTTATTGAGCGATTCCGGACCCTGCATTTTAGGAATGAGAGCGATATACGTCCTATTCGGAATCTCAGGCACCCTCTTCTCCTTAAAACTTTCCTGGATTTCTTTAACTACAAAGTCTCCAACTATCAACCAGAAGCGTTGGAAAAAACTGGCATGGAGGCCATTTGGACCAAGGGCCTTAAAAGCTTTCATGGACCATAAGGCAGCCTTAATCTCTTCCATCGACACCTCTCGCCCTAGACTATCCCAAACTTCATTAGGAAAAGCTGCCTGCCATTGAGAACTAGATGAATTGAGCCGAGGGGAAAAAAATATGAGAAGTGGAGTAAATGTCTTCAAACCCTCTCTGGATAAAATTTGTTATTTCCTCCTCGTCCAAAAGCCACTCCCCCACTCTATTTTTTATAGTTGTAATCCTGTTCCTTTTCCTTCTGACTAAGGTGGACAAATGAAAGAACGAGGTATTGCGATCCCCCTGAACAGTGCAGTTAATCCGAGACTTGAGAGCCCACGGCTCTTGTTCCTAATCCAATATCTGATCAAGTTCTAATTGTAATTTACTTTCCAACTGAAGAAGAGAGAAGGTGGGGCTAATAGTAATTGCACGTTGAACACCATTCAGCCTAGCCAGAATTCTTCTTTTTTTTTTGCAAAAGTGTTTCCGAAATGTGTCTTATTCCAAGTAGAGGCTTTCTTGGCAAAATTTTCAACAGCCTCTGTTAAGCTAGAACCTGCCTACCAGGAGGATGAGACAACACCCGGGAAGGAGGTATCAGACAGCCAGAAACTTTGGAAAACAAAAGGGCGAGGTCGTTGCATCGGCCTTCTAAGATATGATTCTAAAATAACTGGACAGTGATCAGAGTGCTGCCTGGTGAGGTGAGTAACTTGGGCTTCAAGATAGAGGTGCCACCAATCCGAAGTGACAAAAAATCTATCAATGCGTTCCTGGATAAGCCCATTGATTTCTCATTTGTTGGTCCAGGTATATCTTGGACCCGAGAACCCCAAGTCCACCATATTGCACTTGTCTAAACAATCTTTAAACTGCAGAGAATTGTTAATATTTATAGCCCTTCCACCAAATTTATCACTACTTACAAGAGGTTCATTAAAATCACCAGCTAATAACCAAGGCAAATTATTTAATTCAGCTACAGAGAGGAGATTATTCCAGAGAATGCGCCTTTCAGCTATTCTCGAGCTTGCATAGACAGCAGAGAGGAGCCAGCTAGTATTTAGGGTACGTACCTTTACTACCACGTGAATCTCTTGTTCAGTGTTTACAAGGGGGTTAACTTCAACTCTATCTGAATTCCAAAGCAACCATAGACCTTCGGCCTACCCAATGGTCTCAGTGTGGATCGCTCCATCAAAAGGAAGTCTATCTGTGATCTCTTTAGCTCTAGCGCCACCTACGTGGGTTTCCATAATCACCATAATGGCTGGGTTGTGAGCCTAACTAAGCTCTCTCACATAGCTCTGAAAATTGGGCTTCAGAGCGCCCCTACTGTTCCAAATGATAATATTCATTTTGAGATAAAGAAGAAGGGTGGAACACTTATCAATTTGAGGTAGGGCTGTCACTCCCTCCTTCAAATTCCATTCTAGCCGAATCACTATTCCCGGCTGGTTCATTGTACTCAACATTGACAATAGCAAAATCTGAAGAATCTCCTCCCAAGCTTGCCTCCTCTCCTCCTCTAATTTCTTGCCGATGGCGACCAAAGCGAGAGTCCCTATTCTGAAGCTCTTCACAGTGAAAGGAGGAAATACCCACGCCTTCAAGAGTGCCAGCTTGACACACCTTTCCACTTTCACATTGATCACTTCTTCCAACAGTATTACCCACGTTTGCTGCACTAATGAACTGAAACTTTGGATTGAAGGAAGAGCTCCCTCCATTTGCTTTCCACGAAGAAATATTTAGGTGGAGCGGCTGTTTCTTATCAGTGGAATTTTTTTGAGGTTTTTTTTAAATCCCTAGCATGGGCATTTTTCTTCTTTGCCTTCACTAAAGCCCCAAATGCCAAGCTTGGTTGGGCTAAACCTGCGCCTAAATCACTGCTAGTTTGTATTGTGAGCCCACTAGCTTGAAGCTTGGACAAGTTGGGCCCGAATGGATTAGGGTCCACGATAAGTTTGCATTTGTAATCCTTTGATGGCCCAATGTACTTTGAGGTGGTATGTGGCGTGCGAGTCAACAAAGGTGGTCCCGCCTTGTCCACCCACGTACTATGGTTTTTTGGACTTTTGTGTCCATTCCTTCTGCGTGACACCACCATCCACGAACTGTAGTCCCCATCATGTACGTCTCTCTTTTGTGTGTCCCCTATTGTACTATCTGAGCTGGCAGAAGCACCTGGTTCATGCTTGTTGCATGGTTCAAAAACCGGTGCAAAATGACATTCCGGCGCCCCCATTTCTGGTGACTGGGGACCACAGACAATGAAAGGGCAAAACTCCCTCCAATGACCGACTTTACCACACTCAAAGCACAACTTTTGGATCCCTTCATACAAAACCTATTGCTCTAGTTTTTCGATAAGAACCGTTGTAATGAGGGGTTTGTCTACATCAATCAGAACACAGAGCCTCGCATAACGCCCCCTTGCTTCTGATGCAGTGCGTGTGTCGATCCTCAAGACTTTACCAACAGCCTCACCAATCTCCTTAAGAACTTTTGCATCATAGTACTCAATGGGAAGGCCATTAAATCTGATCCAGATTGCTACTGACGATACGTTTGCCGTTTCAGCTTTAAAATTTGGCTCCTATGGCCTAATGGATAGGAAGTGTTCCCCTAAGAACCATGGGCCTTTCCTTAACACGGCGTCATGATCATCCTTGAGTGAGAAACATACCAAGTAGAAGTCCTTCTCGAGGTCGACGCATTCAAGCCTGCCTGCCAACTTCCAAAGAGCCATTAGCTTCATTTGAATGTAGTTGAGACAAACAGGTCGCCCAAACACCTTAACTATGAAAGCTTTGGACCATGGTGCCCGAATCCTCTGTTTCGTGAACTGGGATAGCTTAACCGCTGCGAAACCTGCTCGAAGACTCCCCACCTCATCATCATCGTCCAAGACAACCTCATCTTCTTCCACCATATCAATGAGGTCAAAGGCTTGAGTATAAGTGCCTGGAATTTCCCCTACCAGTTTGTCTCTAAAAGACTTACCAACGATACTACGGTCAAGTCTCGGTCCAATATTTGAGCTCTCCCCCTTCAAAACTCGCATGGTGCCCTTCCTTAATCTTTTTGTTGCTCCGAATGAGCTCTGCTTCCTCCTGAAGAGAGAGCGCTTTTGGTACTTGGCTCGTCATTTCCTTTATATCATCGCAGGAAAACTAATTTGCCAAATAGAGAGATATTCGATCATTGAGTGAGATTGCTCATTTATTTATAAATTATTATTTAGGGATAACTACACTAAACCCACCTGTGATTTTGACGAAAATCACTTTGCCTATCTGTAGTTTGAAAAGTATCACTTAACCCACCTGAGATATGATCCGTTTATTTTTCGTAACCCACCTCTATTAAAATCAAGGGTAAATAGGTATTTTTGCTCAAATTTTATGTCTCTCTCCTTCCAAAACAAAAAATAGCACAAAAATATAAGAGAAACAAGATCAAAAAGTGGTATTGATCTCTCTCTTAATTCACATAAACCTTGAACATGAAGAACATATCCAAAAAAATAAAACCCAGATCAACCTACACAAATAATCAAACTATACAACATTGCCCTTCAAAACAGGACTCTTGTTTCCTATATTACACTAAAGTATACTTCTTTCTTCGGCAGTACCAAGCCCCAGTGTTGCCTGAGTAAACCCAAATAAACATCATCATTCACAATAACAATCAAAACCCAGTTCAAGAAACCTCAAAATCTCCCATCACTTCTCCTCCTCTAACTACTCCGCTTTCCCTTCTTCTTTCTACCTTTTTGGCCTCCGTACTTTACAACTTGTGGCCTGCCACTAACGCACAAGCTCTTCGTTCTCTACCCACCCTTGATTTTCCTGATCTCCTTGGATCACTCTCCTTTAAGCAGGACCATCTTCCCTCGGTGTGGCGCCTCTATAATGAATCCAACACCAAGACCTAATTCATAATAATTGGTAAAATTTTGAGAAAATTTTACAAACTCTAATTATGTGGGTGGGTCGCGATAAAAAAATGCCATTAACAAATCAAATGCAGATCAACAGCAGTCACACATACCTTCCCTAGCTTCAATGTTGCGAAACTTGTGTTTTCTCCCCCTCCAGACACTTCAAACCATGAAGAACACCACAGGTCTCTCTCAAAAAGTTTCTGAGTTTTTGGTGTTTTGATTTGCGTTATGTTGTGTTTTGGGGTTAAGATGTGTTTTTGTAACGATTGGGCTAGAGGTGGGTTACAGAGATTGATGGAAACATACCACAAGTGGGTTAAGTGATACTTTTCAAACTAAAGGTAGGCAAAGTGATTTTCGCCCAAACCATAAGCGGGTTAAGTGTAATTATCCCTATTATTTATTATAATTAAGTTAGTGTTTTGCTCTGAGAGCATTCACAATAGTGGTGCTAAATAGTTATATTGTTATTTTTAGCTCTACTAATACTTAAAATGCACGTTGCAATAGCAGTGTCATGACTAAAAATAATAATAATATTTTATTAAACTTTTCTCTCTTCTTTCATTAAAAAAATATTTTCTCTTTTCTTTCTTTCTCTCTCTCTCTCTGGCGTCTCTTCTTTCTTCTTTTTTCCTTCTCATTTTTTTTTCTCTCTAGCCGTCTAGCGCCTCTCTCATTTCCTCTCTGCTTCGTCGGCTAGGTCGCCAACCATAGTGGTGCTTAGGTCGATCGCCCTTCGGTTCTAGTGGTCATGGGTCAAGCGATTTTGGTGGGTCGAGCAGGTCCTGGACACCCCTACTGCCGAGACCCCATCTCCCTAAACCCATCTCACCGAGACCCCATCTCCCCAAGCCCCATCGTCGATCTGTTCTGTTGGATCTTCATGTAATGGACCGAAGAAGAACAAAGAACCCACAGTAGCTTGATTTCTGGGTTTGTTTCTGGTTTGTGCTGGGTTTGTTTCTGGTTTGTGCTGGGTTTGTCTTCGATTTGTGCTGGGTTTTCGTTTGTGTTTGTGATTGTGTTTGTGATGGGTTTCCACCAAGTTTGTGCTGGGTTTGTGTTTGTGTTTGTGTGCTGAGTTTGTGTTGCATTTGTGCTAATTTGGGGTTGCTGGGTGCTGAGTTTCACACTGGTGGTGGAGGTGGTGCCTGCAAAAAACAATAATAAATAAATAAATTGTTTAATGTAATAGATATATTATTTTATTGTGTTGTTTATATTATTTTATTGTATTGAAAGCTAAAATAAAACCACTGATATTGGATGTTTTGTAAAATGAAAAGGTAAAATAGATAAAGTGACTTTTTGTGGTGCTAAAAACCTAAAAATTTGCCTCCACTACTAGGGATGCTCTTATATGCATGTGAGCATGCCCAGTTTCATTTCCTTTATATATATTTAAGTCTTGTAACTAAGTCTTCTCTTTTCATTTATATTTTGTATCTTTCCTTTTGTTTATACTTTATTGGGAAATACTAACAAATACCCTTAAGGCAATAGTTAATAATTCATTTGAAGAAAGTTTTTATGGAAAAAAAAAAAAGTAATTAATGTTTTAACAGTTTTTTTTCATCTATATTATATCTAAAAGCTAAAGCGTAGCATTTATTATTGCTACGCTCCAGTTAAGCCACATCAGCGCCATATTATAATTTCTTTTCTTTCTTTCATTTTTACTTTTTGATTTACCGGTTGATATTTATTAAGCATCTCTTTAGATTCAGGTGTTACTCTATCTCTAACTCTACCATGTGTCTCTCCATTAACCCAAACTCTTCAAATGTTTCTATTATATAGAATTTGGACAATCATCAGTAGATTACAATCTCTTCACCTCCTTACCTCTTATTTTTTTTTCTTTATAAATTTCCAATTATTCTCTCCACAAATTAATTGGCATGGCCTTCAATGGGACAGTTTCTTGAGTGTTTTAGCCGTTCTTTTGGTCATGACTTAAGTTTGCCTGCCAAAACCCAATCAAATGAATGCAAGAGATAAAGAGTGACTTTAGAGCTTGCAGACAAAACTAAAGCACATGAGAGGCGAACATTAGTTGCCCAGGTCCAAAAGGTATGAACTCAAAATGAGTTTTGTTATTTGTATTATTATTATTACTTATTTATTTATTTCTATCTAATTATTAGGAAAACAAAAAGTAGAATATAATTCAATTTTGGGATTTCATGACGAATGAGTTTGAATTTTCAGTCTCGAAAATATTCACATATATTTTTTCCTTTTCAAAATTGATTTGAGTTGGCCATTTGATTACGTTTGTTGTAAATTGCTTTATGGTTGCCCTTCTCTAGACAATAGGAGTGTTACTCTCAATATGTTTGCTATAATGTTTTACTGTTTGATAATTAGCTTCAATGTGATTTTTTTTTTTTGGTCTTCGTTTAATAGTAAGAGTGCTATTCATTTTCATCAAAGAGAAATTGCTATTGTCTCTTTTTCCTATCATTTTATATGATGAACTAAATTTCATTTTTATCTCTATTCTATTTGTCAATTCATCGATATATGTCAACGATCAAGTCTCACAATCACTGAAAGCTTTTTATTCTTTTGAAGGTCATACCAATCAATTGGTAACCATTTTTTCTTAGATCCTTTTGAAGCAAAGGGGAATAAATTTGTTGTATTTTTGGGTGGTGCTTGATAATTTGCTTTTTATGGTTCAATACACAACAGCTATATTAGATTTCCCTTTCCTTATATTAATCATTTGTTGTTTATTGTTTAATTGGACCATCTGGTGTCCTAGAAATTGTGGGAAAATGGAAGAGAAAAGAGAGTAGTGTTTGAATCTTTTTTTTTTTTGGTTGTATGGAACTTGGGGTGTAACAGTTTTTTTTTTTTTTTTATCTTAATTTTTTAAAGGAAACATAAATTCTTCAAAGTACATCAGCTTAAGTAGGCTATTGTGTTGTGGCTGGAATTTTTGTGTTTTGAACCTTAGTTGGCCTGTTTGGTTTTGACAAACAACTTTGTGGATTGTTTAGCTTTTGAGAAATTGTTTGGGATTCTAGGAGTGAGAAAATTCAAATAACTGAATTCTTTTTAAATTCCATTAGTGTCTAGCTTTAAGCTAATTATTGTGTGGATGGAAAAACTGATTGGTTCTTGATTCTTGAATACCTATCTATAATATTGTGCATATGAACAATAGTTGGGTTTTTAGTTTTAGATTTTGGGTTATGCTGTTTTTTTCAACAACTTGATTTTCTTTTTAGAATTTTCTCCTCTTGAATATCTAGTATATTGTGTACATGAGTACTAAACAAAACTTAACAATACTACTATACTGCGAGTTTAAAATTTTGGATTTTGCTATTTTTTTCCTTATTTAACACATTATGATATAGTTAATGTGATCCAATGAAGACAAAAACAATTGCTATTTTTGGGGCATAGCAGCTGATACAATCTAATAATTTATTGTAGCCATTTAAAGTTCATGAGTTGGAATGCTAATAGCCATCTTCTCTGAGGCAATAATAATTGGCCGAGTTTAGCAAGTTTGCCACCAATTTCGACCACAACGTATTGCACAATTTTTATAAAATTATTATTATTGATTAAATGGTCATTTAAGTGAAAAGATCAAATTAATTTAATTTTCATATTCTTTTTATATTTCATATCCTTTTCATTAGTTCTCTTTTTTACCAACTTTTAACCTTTGTAAATTGCTTTCTATTTAATAATTAATCCCATATAGTGATATAACGTATGGTTTAATTGTTTTTGGCCACAAACTTAAGGCTTTGTGTTGAAGCTTTTCAAATTTCTTTAAATTTATAAACATTACCTTTACTACTATGAACCAATGGGGAGAAAAAAACTTGATTGCAATTAAAATATGGACTTAATTTGGGAATGCTACGTCTGACCAACACAAATATATATATATATATATATGTGTGTGTGTGTGTGTGTGTGTGTGTGGATGTGCGTGGTTAGGTTAGTAAGATATAATATATACATCTATGTTCTTAATTCACTTACTTACAATTCGCATGCGCACTATTTTAATTCTTTGTGAGAATTCAAAACATTGATAAAATCAATGTAATGACAAGTGGGTGATTTGTATATGGATACATTGATGAATCATAAATGTGTGTGATGGATATGGGTGGAATCAATGTGAGAATTCAGAACATTGATAAAATGAATGTAACGACAAGTGTGTGATTTGTATATGGACACATTGATGAATGTGTGTGAAGGACATGGGTGGAATCAATGACACAATATTGTTTAACAATTTGGTCTTTGATGAAAATTGGTATAAGTGAGGGTCTATTAAATTTGATTAATTTGTTGAAGTAAGGTTTGTTTAAAACATATTTTATTTATGGCTCAAAAAAAAACATATTTTATTTATTTACCTTATTGTAGATAAATTTTTGTATATGACGATTCTATTATTATTATTACTAGCCGCGAACCCGCGCGTTGCACATGATAATTATTTTTATGGTGGTTTTATTAAAAAAAAAATTACAATTTAAACTAATCTAATAATGAGTAATGTATTTTGTAATTATATTTTTATTTATTATAGGAACAATCATAAATGTAATATAGGAACAATCCAAAACACCAAAAAAACGTAAACTAAAAAAAATTAATAAAACTTAACAATGATTAATTGAACCAATATTATGATAAAATTTTGTTTTTGATAATCTATTAAGGTTATTTTTTTTTTTGTAGAAATTATAATTTCGGCCGCCCAAAACATATTATCAAATAAACAATTATGAGCAAAATCTAAGAATTAAATTTCTATACATGCATTGTTATAAAATAATAATAATCAAAATAAAATTGTAAAAGTTAAAATTTGTCACCTATCCAATTATTTTCGTTTAGCTAACCTTTGCTTTTCTTTAAATAAATGGCATTATAAAGTACTTCTAATACAACTATTAAGAGTACTTTGTCCACTACAAAGGATTAGAAAATAAACAAAAATTAGTAAAGTCTCATAGTTTAACATCTAAATTGAGGACTATAAAAAATCATGCTATATAACAAAATAAATACCAAATACCAAAGAGAAAAAAAAAATCAACAACAATTTAAAAAACAAAACTAAATCACAATTTAAAAAACAAAACTAAATCTCATTAACCCAAAATAGAGATTTAAAGAATATAAAAAATTATCAACCTAAAGTAGAGATGCAAGAAAATAAAAAAATTCACAAAAAAATTTAGAGAGAGAGAGAGAGGGAACCCTTTTTTTGGTGAGAAAAAGCTATGCATAGAATAGAAGAGATAATGATGAATTTATAATAAGAGAGTGTGAATAAGAAGAGACAAAAATAAAGAAAGATGAAGGGAAAGATGAAGAATGATATTAATGTAGAGGGTAGTGGGGAGATGAAAAGGTAATAGAGGGAGAAAGATTGAAGAAGTAGTGGGGAGATGAAATGGTAAGGGAGAGCGAAAGATTGGAAAAGTGTAAATATTTAAAAAAATAAATGTTAAAAACTATAAGGTAAGAATGTTGAATTCCGACCCATCTAATTGTTGTCCTACCACGGAGCCAAGCGCAGTGTGGTTTTTGCCTTTGCCCCGAGTGCAGGCAAGTAAGGAGGGTTTCATAGTCTCAGCCCCAAGCCTGGAGTCCCACATCGGTTAGAAGAGCGCCCCACTCATGCTTTATATGCCTTTGGGACTTGCATGAGTGCACCACTACTCACATGTGAGTAGTGGTACCCTCATGCAAGTCCCAGAGGCATATAAAGCATGAGGGGGGCGCTCTTCTAACCGATGTGAGATTTGAGCCAAAGCTCGGTGCCTTGCGCAAGCAGCAAGCCCGTGGCCTTTTGGTCCTGCACTCGGGCCAAAGGCAAAAATCGCATCACGCTTGGCTCCGCGGTAGGACAACAATTAGATGTGGGGTGGAACAAATTCTTACCTTACAAAAACAATTATAGGAAAATTGAAAAAAAAAAAATCATTATTATAGTGGAACTGAAAAGGCTTTGGGTTGGGCTTGATAGTGAAACTAAATAAATAAAAGGTGGACTGGATTAATTATATAGATTTATTATAAGGTGATAGTGGAAGTAAATAAATAAGTAGTGGGCTGGATTATTATAGGGTAATAGTAGAAGTAAATAAATAAGTAGTAGGCTACATTTATAAGGCTGAAAATTGTAAAAATCATTTTAAAATTGTAGGAAAATTATATTTAAAAAAAAAGAAAAAAAAAAGAATGACGTGGCAGCTGATGTGGTGCAACGTGAGAGTAGCAGTATTAAACGCTATGTTTTAGCTTTTAGTAATATATAGATTATTATTATTATTATTATTATTATTATTTTGTGGTCTTATCATTTTTTATTAGCAACTAACTAGACATCACTTTTAGTCTTTGGTACATCTAATTCATATAATCAGAAAGAAACTTTAAAATTAGAATTTTAGGTAATCAAAATTTTACTTTTATTTTTGGGTTGTGATCATTTATCAAATGTAATACCCATATTTTTGGGTTGTACTTCTAAAATTTTATAAACCATAGTTAAAATCATCTGAATTTTAATAGAGCAAAAATATTGCCCCAAATTTTCTATAATAATCTTTCAAGTATCATATCGATAATATTATTAATTAAGGATATTTTCATTAAACTTGGGCACAATGTTTCTCTATTAATTTCTATATATTAATTTTGTAATGGTTGAAAGCAGATTTGGGTTCCTTTGTTTTTGTTTGTTTTTTACAAGCTATTGTTTCTACTTTATGTTTTTTAAATAACAAGATTCGTGTGAGTTCATAAGCAACATTAATAATAATAATAATAATAATAATATAATAATAATAATAAGTTGTGTGCTGTATTTATTTTGTTTGATAAGAAGCTGAAAAATTACTAAGACCATACAATTAGCATGTATGATCTTTCATCTACTTGCTAAATTAAATTCAATATTTTATCAGATGAATGCAAATTTCAACCTACTGAATGAAAATAGAAAAGCTCATTGGAAAAACATTTATATTTCAACTAAAGCTTAACGACTATAACAAGAAGGAAGGATGAGAATTCAGATATAGGAATTCATATTGTGTCAAAACAATCAAGTAAAAGTCTTTGATCCATTAATAATAAAGTCTTTCTGGAAAATGAAACTTATAAAGTTATACTACCTAAGTTCTTAACTTCTACCTACTTTGATTATCATTAAAATAACAAAAATAATAATAATAATATAATAAAGCAGCCAAATTTTTGACCCCATGAGGTACATGAATCAAGGGTATCCAATTAAATATAACACTGATAAAAATAAACTGTAAAATATAGAAAAATAATGAATAGCATCAATACTAGCCTGCAATTGTGGCTACTACTATTCCATGAAATTTACTCATTTAAGCTGAAATAAAAACTTCATTATTTAACAATCAAAATATAATCTTGGCTCATTTTATTCAACATAATTCAACTACAACCTCCAAATTTATTAAATTATTTTTTCTCTCACACAGAGAGAGAGAGAGAGAGAGAGAGAGAGAGAGAAGAGAGAGAGAGAGAGATTATGCTAATAGTATATGTTTTTAATCATCTAAGGAAGTAGAATATATAGAGTTCCTTAATAACTTATAAGTTAAAACCCAAATCCATAATAGAACTACACAATCAAAGCATGAACATATAACATCAATTATTTTTTGAATTACTGTTTGAAATCTACACAATTGTTGGAAGAACTTAAATTCAAAAAAAAAAAAAAAAATCCACATAAAGTGTTCTTATGAAACGTTTTAGTGCATTAGAAAAAAAAATAAAATAAAATAACATAGCTACCAAGGATATTTCCTCCAGTAATAATATAAGTAACATAAAAAATAAAGTTACCCAATTTAAATATCACATTTTCCAACATTTCATTTCACCTTTTACTATGTGTAGGTAAAATAAATGATGTGGATATTAATAACTTTTTAGCTACTTCAAAATTATTAATAATTAATTTGTACTGGAGTTTTGATAGTTCAGGTATATTGTCTTTTGATTTTTGATTTTTTTTTTTTTTAAGGAAGTGGCAATTGAATAGGTATGACGAAGTAGTTTAGTTAAATAAAGAGAGGAAGAGCCAAAGAATTGGATATTAGTGATTGTTTCCGTTGTTTCAATATTATTAATAATTTAATTATAAGAGACTTTTGATATTATAAAAGACAATAATTTAATATTATTGCCTTTTGATTTTCTTAAGGAAAGTGGCAGTTGAACATGTATTGTAGTGTGAGAGACTATTTGGCTTGGGCTTCATTGAGGAGAACATTAAACATCAGCTATAATTGAAAAATATATTAAATACTATAAGGCTTGGGCTTTATTGTGAAGGGTATATGAAAAGCTTTTATTCACTTAATCGACAATGAAAAATTATTGCTAATAACTAGAGCAATCACTAATCCATAAAACACACACAACACTATAAATTACAATCCTAAACAACTTAAAAATTACAAACTAAAAACATGATATAACTACACAATCACAAAATGAGCACACAACATGATCACAAATATTTTGTAAAAGATCAAATTAAAAGGGAAAAGAAATCCTTCTTCAAGCCAACATAGAAGGGAACCAAAAAAAAAAAATTNTTTTAGCAACTAACTAGACATCACTTTTAGGAATTAAGATACCATGTAGCTGGTATGAAGTTGCACCTGAAAATTCAGAAGAATTAAAATATGATACAATCTTATCACATGAAGAAAAAAAAAAAAAGGAATCTAATGTTGTGTTGGCATGTCCTTCCATTATAAGGTTACAAATATCAAATCTCAAAAAAAAAAAAAAAAAAAAAAAAAAAAAAAAAAAAAAAAAAAAACCCAAATAATATAATGATATATTTGTATAGATAGTGTTGGAAATACTTTTAAAATAATTCAGTTTTTAAGGTGACCATATTATCTTCAATAAATTTTAGAGAATAAATTATAGATTATAGCATATTACAAAATAATTATATATACTCACGTATCGCGTGGGTTTGCGACTAGTCTATATATATCTAAAAGTTGAAGCGAGCATTTATTGTTGCTACGTTCCGTTGAGCCACATCAGCGTCCACGTCATTATCTAATTTCTTTTAAATTTTTCTATAATTTTTTTTAACATTTACTCATTTTTTTTTAATATTTATACTTTCTCCCTCCCTTACATTTTCATTTCCCCACTATCTTCTACTTTAATATCACTATTCATCTTTCTCTTCATCTTCCCTTATTTTGTTTCTTCTTATTCATACCATTTTACTATAAATTCATCATTTTCTCTTCTATTCTTTGCATAGTTTTCCCTCACAAAAAAAAAAAAAAAAAGGGTTATCTCTCTCTCTCTTAATTTTTTGGTTGATTTTTTTTATGTTTCTTACATCTCTACTTTAGGTTGATAAATTTTTGTATTCTTTAGAAATCTACTTTTGGTTGATGCGATTGATTTTGTTTTTTTTTTTTTTTTTTATTGTTTATCTACTCTAATCGATTATTTTTTAAAAATTGCAAATTACCCTTTAAATCCAGGTTGAAAAGTATTCAAGATTGTAAGTGTTTTTGTCTTTGTCTCTCTCCGGTAGGACTACCATTCTTTTACCAAAGTAGACGAGGATTACAATATATGATGTTGTCTTAAACATTATTGTAGGTACTCTTTTATCAAATTTCATTATTTTCCTTTCTCCTTTTAAGTTGTACTATTAAAATATGAACATTGATAGTTTTAGTGACATGTAATGCATATTGTGATATTGATATGTGTGTTTTTTACGAGCCTCTAAGAAATGGCCCTATGCTATGGGAATAGGCAAATGCCCAACAAATATAAAGGCTTATGCAAAAGGTTAGTGTCGCTTTATTTATGTTAGCAATGCACTTCCTTAATTTAACATTTGAATTTTCAATCTTTATAATTTAAACGTTAAGGTCATCTAGTGATTCGCTTATCACGTTTTTGACGTTTTGTTCATAGACAAATACCAAAACTCAAGTTTTATAATACTTTTGTGCAAGATTGACACCATCAATTGATAGGCATGATTTTTGGTTCATTAGATTGTATGCTTTTTCCAATCTAGATGTGACTCTACTTTCATAAGTATTTGTCTCTCTAATTGAAAATTCCTATGTTTGGTCTTTGGTACATCTAATTCATATAATCAGAAAGAAACTTTAAAATTAGAATTTTAGTAATCAAAATTTTACTTTTATTTTTGGGTTGTGATCATTTATCAAATGTAATACCCATATTTTTGGGTTGTACTTCTAAAATTTTATAAACCATAGTTAAAATCATCTGAATTTTAATAGAGCAAAAATATTGCCCCAAATTTTCTATAATAATCTTTCAAGTATCATATCGATAATATTATTAATTAAGGATATTTTCATTAAACTTGGGCACAATGTTTCTCTATTAATTTCTATATATTAATTTTGTAATGGTTGAAAGCAGATTTGGGTTCCTTTGTTTTTGTTTGTTTTTTACAAGCTATTGTTTCTACTTTATGTTTTTTAAATAACAAGACTTCGTGTGAGTTCATAAGCAACATTAATAATAAATAATAATAATAATAATAATAATAATAATAAGTTGTGTGCTGTATTTATTTTGTTTGATAAGAAGCTGAAAAATTACTAAGACCATACAATTAGCATGTATGATCTTTCATCTACTTGCTAAATTAAATTCAATATTTTATCAGATGAATGCAAATTTCAACCTACTGAATGAAAATAGAAAAGCTCATTGGAAAAACATTTATATTTCAACTAAAGCTTAACGACTATAACAAGAAGGAAGGATGAGAATTCAGATATGATCTCTCTGAAAAAAAAAAAAAACTTCTCCAAAACTGTTGACAAATCCTTCCATATAAAATTTTCGTAACAAACACATTTCTTATCCTAAAAAACCAAGCATGCAAAAATATTGGAGTGGATCATTGGGATTATGAATGTCCTTACCCTTATGGAAACAAGGAATTACATGTAACATGCAAAATGTGTTCAATTGACTTGAAAATATATAAATTAGTCAACCGAGTATGGTAGAATTAACATTTAAAAAAAAAAAATCAATTCTATTATAAATTATCCTCATTTTTTTCCAAATAGTAATCTCTAATAAAAAATATATATATAGTTCCATGAGCAAAAACTCCTGTCAGCATGAATCCTACTATATATTGGTAATACATATATAACACAGTTTGAGACGTAATAACATGATAAATATTAATAAAATAAAAGACCACCCTAATAAAAATTATCACGCGCAGTGCGCGAGACCGCGACTAGTTTCTCATAAAAATGGTGTCAATACTTTCTTAAAATGGATTGATAACCAATGCCTTAAGGACACTCGTTAGCATGACTCATACTTTATATATATCAACATAGCATGACCCATACTTTATATATATCAACATTGAATGCACAGTACTATTTTTTGCTGAAAATACTGTAGATAAAACTAAAAAGTAGCTGAAATAGTACAATAAGACATATGAATAGTACCAAAAAATGCAATGGGACCCATAAATAATTGCAAAAATAAGTTGAATAATAAAAATAAAAATAAAAAACTGGCTTTTTAAGTAAACTAGTTGCAAACCCGCGCAATGCACAGAAAAATTTGATATAATTACTTTTTATTGGAATATTATTGAATAAATATAATATAAAATGTATATTTTTAGAAAGTCAATATGTGTTATTTGAAATTGTGTTTTAAATTATAACATATGAAAAAATCCCATAATATATTGCCCTTTAAATTCATAAATTACATGATTACTTGCATTATATGGTAAAATAAGACCAACCCATCCATCATGGCATTTTAAAGTCATCTAGATATAATCATATAAAACCACCGTTTTGTTGATATTGTCTCATAAACTAAAAGTACCATCTATACAACTGATAAGATCTTTAAAAGGTAAAATATGACAGAGAATTCTAGTTTACTGCCCTCAACATTGAGATCAAGATTTTTTTTTTTTTTTTTCTAGACAACGTACATGTTCAACTAAGATGAATTAATCAAGGAATATTTAATCATTGTCAACCATGTGAGTTTTCTCTTTAATTTTCTTGGTTTCTCACTTTTCAAAATGAAGATTACATTGGCATATACAAACTACAACGATTGTAGAGTAGTTATGCAAAACTATTTAATACATTATTGTTCAAAACTCTGTACAGATAAATTCAACCTCTTGTTCCATGTGTTGTATATAGTTATGGAATCTCAAAATTTATTCTCCACTTAGGCTTGCATTACAAATACCAATGACTTAATCATAGAAACCAACACTATTGAGAAACTTATGTGGTGTAGTGCTTTAGCTAGTGCTAAATGTTGTAATAGAAGTTATGCAATTTCAAAACTTGCAAAGAGACTAAAATGGAAAAATGAAAAACAAAATATTAATTCAAAAATGTTAAATGAAATAAGCATTGCATAAATGAATATTTAAGTAAATAGTGGGATACCACAAAGAATGTCATTACTGGTAGGCTATCACTTGAAATCTTGAACCCCCAAAAATTAATCTAAGGAGCTAGATATAAGGATAATTAGAATAATAATAATAAGTGCCAACAAAAATTCGTAAGCTTCAATAATTGATTGAGCTTGATTGTTTCCAACAACAAAACATTTATAAATTAGTTTTAAAGGAACATTGGTTGCTTCAAATCAGATTTTTTGGTTCTTTTGATGTTGGCAATTAGTCCCCTTATTGTGTGTTTTTTTTTTTTTTTTTGCTTTTTTCCTTCAATAAAATCTTGCAATTCATCAACAACAAAAATTTACTTTTATAGTTTGGTCATTTTTCTTGTTTGGTCATTTTTTTTATTTTTATAATTAGAAACTTTTATAATTTTTTAGCTTTTCAAGTAATGTCTATAAAATTATATAAAAAGTGTAAAATATAGTTTTACAACTATCGAACGTTGCAAACCCACATACCCACATCGAACATCTTATTTCTACTACTAACAAAACAAGTTTTTTTCCCCTTCAATCTTATTCTTGCAATTACATGCTATTATGTATTTAAAATAAAAGAAGACTTCGAGTTAAAAAAAGTACTAGAGATAAGCCAAACCCTACAAAAAGAGAGTGCATATGCAAATGTGACCAATAGAAACAAAAATATTAAAATCAAAACCCTCACCATAAGGAGCTGTAATTCATGCAATATATAGATGGCATTTAGGGACATAAACTTAAGAAACTTCTCCCAACCATTACATGCCAAAACATTTGAAGCTCAAAAGAGAATAGGGTGCCCAAGTTTAGAAATAGTGTTCAAAAGTATTCTCCCCATTGATTACTTGCTCCCACACATCTAAGAAAAATTTCATCAAGTATATGTCATGCAACAATAACCAAAAAAAAAATTTATTGACATTCCACATGGGATAAAAAAACGAATGGGTGACAATTAAAACATTTTTATTGACAAAAAGGAGAAAAATAATTGACAAAAAATCAGGTCTAAAGATTGATCTCTTTTTCAATATGTCTCTTTTGCTTTTGCACTGTCTAGTTATATGGTTTTCTCAATAGATTAAATTAGATGGAGAAAAAAGGAACTGAGAGCATGAGACAGAAATTAGGAGAGACAAATTGGTTACCTGGTTAATTGAAGAAGAGCAAAAAAGACCGTAGCATTACCTAGTAGGATGGTGTTTCGGCAGCTTTTGCAGAAGTGGAGAGGGGGCAACTGCAATATATAAAGAAAATAAATCAATAAAGAGAAAATAGGAGTTGAGATCAAAGAATTGAAGTAGTGCTAAATTGAGGTTAAAATGGACTTAATAAGGTGGTTGGAAAGTGGGGTGATGTTATCCCTTTGTTTGATGGAGAGAGAGACCAAGGAGGATGGTTAATTGGGAATTGGAATAGTTAGCCGGTTGGGTTTAATGGAGTAAATGGGGAAGATGAGTGGGTTACACTCAGTCATTATGGAAAGGAGTTTACATATTCTATCCAAAAATAAATAAATTGAGGAAATTGAAAAATAGGAAAACATTCAATGGATAGTTGGGGATTTTAAATTAAAAAAAAAAAAGGTTTGATTAATAGGAGGAGAGCATAATTTAATGCAAAATAGTATGAGAATATGTAAAGTCATGATATATTGTAAAGTCATGAGAATATGTAGCAAAACAAAAGAATTAAGACTATTTAGAATGTGTAAAGTCATGAAAATATGTAAAGTCATCATATATTTTGCATTCTTTTAAAAAAGGTAATAAATTAACAAAAAATAAAAATAAAAAAATAAAAAGATGACATGGATGATGACGTGGCTCAACTGGAGCGTAGCAACAATAAATGCTGCGCTTCAACTTTTAGTAATATATAGATGCCAAACCAACCTTAGTCTTGCATGTATTTCATTAATCTTGGATTAAAAAAAAAAAAAATTTGTTCATGATTCCTCCTAACTCCTAAGCTAAATTCCTGTTCTGACTCTGTCTCTGTGCATAGTGTCTACGGGTGTTGAATGGGTGAAAATGCATACTTTTAATTACAACTGACGAAGGTACGAAATCCCTACAATCTAATAAGGATGATGTATCTCATATTAAAGGCATTGTTCTCCATACCGAGGAATTAGAAGCAAAGACTTGTATTTAGAAGTAGACACTAAAAAATCAAATCTATAGTTCTACATCTCCTCAACAACAGAATACGCACAACAGGAAAGCCAGGATACTGTCATGCAAGAACAGAGTAAGGAATTCTCCAAAGACAGCATACGAAATTGCGTTTTTCGATTATTCTAAACTAAAATGAGTTTTTCATCTTGTCCTTTTTGTTTTCCAGTTTTCCTTTTTAACTATTTGATTGTTTCGACTACTTAACTTTTATGTTTCTTTGGTGTAGATGGAATATTAGATACAATTATATGGCAGCCTACGTGAATTACGACCTGTCTTTCCAATCAGAACATTTTCCAAATGGCTTCATATGACCGCATTTGAAATGATCTACAGTGGAGACATGACATGTATGCCTATTCTTTATGAGTACACTAATGGTACATGTGAATAGCATTCTCTTGAATCTCTTCGTGCTTATTGTGGCAATGAGCAGTACAGCTCAAATGTAAGGTTGACTGTACCTCTTGATGAAAATTGCTAATAATGCTGTTCTAGGCTTCCAAATAATAGGAATAAATAAATGAAGACAGTTAGTCTGAGTTAGAGACAATCAGAATCAATAAAGTACAATAAATACAAAGGAGGTTCAAATAGGTAACAATCAGACTTACATTGGATACAATGTAATCACATATCAGCGACAATAAAAAAAGTATCAATATGACAGACATGAAATGTGCCTTAATTGTTCCTACGAGAACCATAGTAAGAATACTAGAAACTTCTACACCATTATCGGCCTTCTTCAATGGTACATGTTAATTCATTCAAACTTTCTGGTTTAGTAGTAGAAGTTTTGCTAGAAAGGGATCTTCTTACAACATAGGCTAGTTGTTTAGGAGTTGGGAGAGTTGCAGATTCACTACCAAGCATGAAAACTACATTCGACATTGTGGGACGATCACTTGGATCCTCTTGTACACATAAAAGCTCAATGTTAGTTCACCTCAAAAATTCGTTTGTGTTACAAGCTTCATGTGTTGTTTGGTCCATTAAATCTAAAGCCTTGCCTTCTCTCCACAATTTCCATGCCTGGGACAATTTGAAAATCGAATTGGCAATAAGTAGAGTGTAGGAAAAATTAAAAATAACCATATGTACTTAATGCAACATACGTTTTCTTTGGTTTACTAATACAACATACATACATGACCTAAAAGACTCAAACCATGCTCTGACTGGTGAAATCATGTGTTCCTTTTTCCACTGATAACCTCAAGTACAACTACTCCAAAGCTGAAGGCATCAAACTTGACTGAGAAAAACCCATCCAGTGTGTATTCTAGAGACATGTAACCGCTGCACAACAAAAATTGTTTAAATTTTCAGTGAATTAGGGAGCATAGATGGGAGAACTGAAAAATGTAATTCAAAGTATAAACAAAGAGCTTTCATAATCAACCATCTGCATCAAACTTACTAAGTTCCAACTACTCTAGTTGTGGTTTCCTCAGTTTGTTTGCCTCCAAATATTCTTGCCAAGCCGAAGTCTGAAATCTTGGGGTTCATCTCTGTTAGGTTCTAAAGGTTTAGGAATTTATGTATTTAGAACTCTAATGTGTAATATTGGCAAACCATGATCAAAACAATATGTTTAGTCTTGTTATAGTGTGCTCAAAGTTGTTTAATTATTGTAAGTTGGAATCGAGAGACTGCAGATGCATTGGGGCATTTTGGTCTGGCTCGATCGATCGAAGAATAGATTCGATCGATCGAAAATCGACCAGATTGCGTTTTCTGCAGAATTTCCAACTCAGCCATAACTCATTAAACGTTTAGGGTTTTATGTTTTTACCCTAGGTATATAAGGTAAAACCCTAGCCACGTTTTTAGAGTTGCTCTAGTTGTATTGTTGCTCATACATTGCTGTTTTGTGTAAATCTCTTGTGAGATCTAGAGGAGCTTTCCTTTACCCAAAGCTTAGGGTTTTCAAGTTAGAGATAGTATAAATATCTTGATGATCAACTTGGTTGCTACCATTGAAGCTTAAAGAATATCAAGCGTGGGTGCTTATACATGATTGAAGAATTCAAGAAAGAAGGAGTCCGTGGATTCGGAGCTTGCACGTGGTCGTGTCAGTAAGTTCTACTGGTGGGTAGCATTAGGAAGTCAAGCGGGGAGCTTGTAGTCCTTCTGTATGAACTTCGATTCTTTCGCATAGTGGAATCAGGTTTACCTTGAGGATAGCTAGGTCAAATCCTCCCCAGGTTTTTACCATGTGATTTCCTGGGTGATCATATCATTGTGTCTTTTATTATTCCGCTGCTTTATTATTTTGATATGATTATTTGATTGCTTTAACCTAGAATTGCATAATTTGACTAAGTAACAACTTGGCTAATTAATCTAGGCTAACCAATCTGGTTGTTCTAAGGGGTCTAAAACTCGTTCAAGTGGTATCAGAGCGGGTATCTCTTTTGTTTGAGATTTCTTGATCTCTGAGTTGATCCTTGACTCTTGTTGTCATGGATTCTTGGAAAATCTTTGTGCTTAATTGTCAACTTGTCTACTTGCTGTCTTTGCCTTTCGTTGTTTTTGTTAAATCTTTCCTTAAGTATCTTGGCATAATCACATGTGATAAGAATTATGTATGTTATACTGCTTTAACCGCCTTAAAGGCACGTGATTCTTGTCTTTGGTATTTGGATAGTGGTTGTTCCAGGCACATGACAGGAAATAAAGGTTTATTCAAAACACTCTTCGAAGGAAAGATTGGGACAGTCAATTTTGGAGATGGAAGTAAATCTGTGATCAGAGGCATTGGTACTGTGGAAATTCCAGGATTGCTAGTGTTTGAAGATGTTTGGTATGTTGATGGATTGAAGGCCAATTTACTCAGCAAAAGTCAGATTTGCGATAATGGACTGAATGTTCTTTTCACCAAGTATGAATGTGAGATACTTGATGGAGGAGGTGACTATATGTGTGTTGGTGTAAGGACAGCTAACAACTGTTATGGCATAACACCAAGTGTAAACAACAAGTGCTTTAGTGCAAAGATTGATCAAGTTGATTTGTGGCATCAACGGTTGGGGCATGCCAGTCATAAGCAGTTAGAGAAGATTTCCAAGTGTGAGGCAGTTATCGGTTTACCTAAATTTGAGAAGATTGATAAGTGCATTTATGGACCATGTCAGATAGGTAAACAAGTAAAATCCAAGCATCCCTCTGTGACTAGTGTTCAAACTTCAAGACCTTTAGAGTTATTACACATTGATCTCATGGGTCCTGCCAGAGTTCAAAGTTTGGGTGGAAAGAAGTATATTCTAGTTGTTGTGGATGATTTTACTAGATATACTTGGGTTGTGCTTTTGAAGGATAAAGCTGAGGCTCCTGAGAAGATGATACATCTTTGCAAGAAATTGCAGGTTGAGAAAGATACTGTGATAGCCAGAATCAGAAGTGATCATGGAAGAGAATTTGAGAATACCAAGCTGGCTACTTTCTGCAATAATCAAGGCACTCACCAAGAGTTCTCATCACCCAAGACACCTCAACAGAATGGGATTGTGGAGAGAAAAAACAGAGTTGTACAGGAAATGGCACGAGTCATGTTACACAACAAAAAGTTGCCCAAGTCCTTCTGGGGAGAGGCTGTCAACACTGCTTGTCATACACTCAACCGGGTGTATTTTAGACCTGACTCCAAGAAAACTCCCTATGAACTCTGGAGAGGGAAGAAACCTGTTGTCAAGTATTTCAGGATATTTGGCAGTGACTGTTACATTCTACGTGATAGAGAGAACCTAGAAAAATTTGATGCAAAGAGTGACAAAGGATACTTTCTAGGATACTCTTCCACCAGCAGAGCTTATAGAGTATACAATCTGAGAACCAAGACAGTCATGGAATCTTCAAATGTTGTAATAAATGATGAAGTATGTCCAGAAACCTCTTCTGAAAGCACTGTTCCTGCTCAAGATAAGTCTTTAGAGGTTAATGATTCTCCCCTTCCTGAGTATGTTGTGAAACATAGTGAGGAAGAGTTGCTGGTGTTGAATGATACAGTCTCAGTACCCTCAAGTTCAGAACCATCCACTCCGGTTCATGACACTCGACAGGTACAAAGTGAGTTCAGTCCTATATTTGAACAGAAAGGTACCACAACCTCCCTTGTTAAACGTCCAACCTCTAGAGTGAGATTGAATCATCCTCCCACGAATATATTGGGAAGTCTGAATGATAACATGAGATTGAGATCAAAAGCCCTGAATGTGATCACACACTCATGTTATTTGTCCCAATTTGAACCGAAAAAGGTAGATGAGGCACTACAAGATGCTGATTGGGTAAATTCCATGCATGAAGAGCTTCATCAATTTGTTCGGAATGATGTGTGGGAATTAGTTCCTAGGCCTGAAAATGTAAATGTGATTGGAACTAAATGGATCTTTAAGAACAAGTCAGATGAACATGGCACCGTGATTAGAAACAAATCAAGACTTGTTGCACAAGGATACACACAAGTGGAAGGGATTGATTTTGATGAGACCTTTGCACCAGTTGCAAGATTGGAATCCATTCGGATACTGTTGGCCATTGCAAGTCACCTGAACTTCAAGTTGTATCAAATGGATGTCAAAAGTGCTTTCTTAAATGGGATGTTACAAGAAGAGGTGTATGTTGAGCAACCTAAGGGATTTGTGGATTCTCACAGACCGGATGATGTATACAAGTTGAAGAGAGCTCTCTATGGTTTGAAACAAGCTCCTAGGGCTTGGTATGACAGATTGACTGCATATCTCACTGAGCATGGATTCAAAAGGGGATCTGCAGATACAACTCTCTTCATAAGAAAGGATAAGACTGGTTTTGTTGTAGCTCAAATTTATGTTGATGACATTGTTTTTGGTGCTACTAATGATTCTCTTGCTCATTCTTTTGCAGATGAAATGAAGGCAATGTTTGAAATGAGCATGGTTGGTGAATTGACTTATTTTTTGGGATTGCAGGTGAAGCAAACAGAGTCAGGAATCTACATCAATCAAGCTAAATATGCAAGAAATTTAGTCAAGAGATTTGGCTTGGACAAGGCTGCTCATGCTAGAACACCAATGGCTGCTAATGCAAAATTAACAATTGATCCATCAGGTGAGTCTGTTGATATTACTTTGTATAGAAGCATGATTGGATGTCTGTTATATTTGACTGCTAGTAGGCCTGATATATCTTTTAGTGTTGGTGTTTGCTCTAGATTTCAGTCCAACCCTAAGATTTCTCATCTAAATGCTGTTAAGAGAATTATAAAATATGTGAGTGGAACCTGTGACTATGGACTCTTTTATAGTAAGGAGTCTAATTTGTCTCTTGCTGGGTTTTCTGATTCTGATTGGGCTGGGAATGCTGATGACAGAAAAAGCACCACTGGGGGGTGTTTTTATGTTGGGGCCAATCTTGTGGCTTGGATGAGTAAGAAGCAAAATTCTGTTTCTTTATCCACTGCTGAGGCAGAATATATTGCTGCTGGGAGTTGTTGTTCTCAGCTTCTTTGGATGAAAAAGTTGTTGAGTGATTATGGGATACCTCAAGACACCATGGTTGTCTATTGTGATAATTCCAGTGCTATAGATATATCTAAGAATCCTGTTCAGCATTCTAAGACCAAACACATTGAACTTAGATATCACTTTATTAGGGATTTGGTTGAAAAGAAAATTGTTGTTCTTGAGTATATCCCTACTGATCGTCAAAATGCTGACATCTTTACCAAACCGCTTGATGGAAGTAAGTTTGAAACACTTCGTCAAGTGATTGGTGTACTTCGGTGTCCTTAGTCTCTTTTGGCTTTCTTGGTCCTTGTACTTCATTGCTCATTCCTTTGTGACCATTGTTCTTTGGTTTTGTGTTTCTTTTGTTTTGTTTCTAGGATTTGCATTGCATTACATTCATGCATTTCATTCTAGGATTTATTTGTTTTCTCTTAAAAAAAAAAAAAAAAAAAAAAAAAAGGGAGAAAGCAAAAATTATGTTTGACACTATTTTTCTTGATTTTTGAAAAACAAGGTTGGTCTATCTTTTTATACATGTCATGTCCTATGTACCTTGTTTAACTTTGATGAACTTATTCATTACACTTGACTAGTTGAAACTTTGTAATGCATGTTGTGTAGGAAAGATGTGTGTGGTTTTTAATCACTTTGTCTTAATCATGAAGTCATATGTTATTTAACTGTTGGACTTGATTCTTTTGAGAAAGGCATAAATAACCATCTCACCACTGTTCACTAGCCAATCATGAACACCTTAGTGCATATCATAAGATTGTGTGCTCGAAAAAGTGTAGCACATGCACAAAAAGAACATAAGGTGTAGCCTCAATTAAATTAAAACTGGTGTGTACTATTAGGCTTGATGCCAATTCACTTAATTCAAACCGGTGTGTACTATTAGGCTGAATGCCATTTCATACAAATAAGAGGCAAAAATGCAAGAAACTTATATGATTGCAAGCTTTTGTTCTAGGAGATGTGAGAGTTATATGATGTAACTCTTTAGGTGATAGTCTCTTTTAAATTCTATGTGATGAATTGTGTAGACTTTGTGTTTGATTGCTATTCACATATCACCTCACATGTATCTCAAGTTTTTGCTAGTATCACACACTACACAAGTTACTCTTTGTTAAACACTGTACATGCTAGTGTGTGTGGTTTTGGTCTGACCACTCAAGTTTGAAAATATCTTGAGATTTGTTCATAACATATTTGTTGCTTGAGAAAATTCAATGGGAGAATGATTGAAACTTGTTTTTGACAAAATTGGGTTTAAAATGTTGGGTTTTTGAAAAAGCATTCCATCTCATACTCATGCATTTTGCTTTCATTGGTTAATGCTTTGAGGAGTTGTTTTTCAAAATTAGGCTTGTGTTTTTCAAAACTGGTTTTTTTTTTTTTTTTTTCAAAATTTAGTGAGCCTCTGCCCATCTCGATCGATCCAGTCTGTTTTTCGATCGATCGAAAAAGTGCTCTAATTTGTTTTAAAATGTCTGGTTCATTCGATCGATCGAAGATCGTGGAGAAGCTTTTTTAAAAGATCAGATCTAACTTTTTCAAACACTTTTCAAATCTTTTTCAAACTTTTTCTTTCTCTCTCCGACGAGGCAAGCTAAATAGTTCAGATTTTTGTCGTTTTCCTTCGAAGTTTTTGCAAAGTTTCTCTTTCCTCAAGCCGGTAAGACTCTTTTGCCCTTCCTTTTGATTTTATTTTCATGATTTCATGCATAAATCCATGCATTTAAGGGAGATTTTCGAAATTTGCATATTGGGTTTTTCTGATTGATTCAAGCCCTATTTTGTGAAATTGATCATTGGGTTTTTGTGGGGACACATCATAAACATGATTCTTACCTGTTAATTTGATCAATTTTGAGTTTGTTGAAAATTTGCAAAATTCTAGGGTTTGTTCTTGATCCAATTTGGGGCTTTTGTTAAATTGGGTAGAATTTGATGAAATTGGCTTGTTGTATTGATGAAATTAAGCATTATAATCTATGTGCTGTGTTTTGTAATGCTCAATTCATCAATTTGTTTAAAAATTTCAACAAGTGGTTTTCAATTTTTGGGGTTTTTGATTAGAAATTCCCTGCTCAAGCCAATTTTGTCAATTTAATCTCACTTGAACTTAATTGCTTACTGCATTAGTACATGCATCATGGCATTGTATCTGTTAATGCATCATATAGATTTTCATTCTATTTTGTTTTTTTTTGTGCTAACTTGCAGTCTATCCTTGGTTTTGTTTTCTTGTGTTCTTTTGGTTTTCTCTTTGTGTCTTTGTCCTTTCCTTAGCATCATGCCTAGGAAGACTAGAGCCCGTAGGACTATTCCCTCTTCCTCTCCATCCCCTCCTTCCTTTGACCGTGAGAGGTTTCCGAGTGAGAAAAACCAAGAGCTTTTTGAGAAGCTTAACCTTAGGAGGAAGATTTGGGCTAAGCGTTCTGTTCTGTTAGATGAACTTGATCCTGCCATTAGGGCAAACTTTGAGCGTCGGGGCTGGTTACCCTTGATGGCTGTTTCTGATCCTCCTCCACCTTCTGCCTTGATTGAAGAGTTCTTTTCGAACATCTCTATCCGCATCTATAATTCCAACACTTTAGTAAAGAGTTGGATATGAGACATAGAATACACCATTACTCCTCAGGTAGTGGCTGATGCTCTAGGGGTACCGTTGGTTAGGAATCCTGTCTATCCATATGACGAGTCACCCGAGCTGAGCGACGTTTTGTCTTACATCATTGGGACTTCTGTCCAGTGGGGTTCTGATCCGAGGATCACTTCTGCTGAGCTCTCCGGGTTGCACTATCTGTTCTTTAGGATAGCGTGTCATTCCATCTGGCCTATTTCTTATGTTCACACCATTTCTCTTGAGAGGTGTGTATTTTTGTACGCTCTGGTTACTGATGCTCCTATTAGTTTTCCCCATCTCTTTCTTTGTTCTTTGAACGATGTTTATAGGAGTTCATCTACTTCTCATGCTCTTGTACATCCTATTTTTATTCATAGGATTTTGCTCTATCTTGATCTTAGTGACTTCCCTTCCTCTGAGCCCGTTCATGTGATAGCTCCCATAGGTGCGTCTTTTCTTAGACAGAGGGCCGCTCATCTTTGAACTGGTAACACCCTAGGTCTGAGCCATCTAGTAGCACTCCTCCTCCTTCTTCTTCTACAGGTCTTGCTGGTGAGGATGTTCCTGATCCAGTTGGTGATGATGCTGCTACTGCTGATGTTCCTCTACCTCCTTCGACCGACTTTGATGTTCGTCGTACTCTAGAGACTGTCATGACCGTTCAGGCGGCTCATGGTCAAATTTTGGTGGACTTACTCGATGAGATTCGTGCTCTCCGAGCCAACTTAGCGCGTCTTCTTTCACCCTCACCACCTCCTTTTGATGGCGACTTATGATTGCTCTTTGGCATTCCGTCACAAAAAGGGGGAGTGGAGTTTTGTCTTGTAGAGGAGTTTCGTAGTTAGGGGGAGATTTTTTTTGTTTCTTTTTAAGAGGAGCTTGTGGAGTTTTTAGATTGTATCTAGGTGCTTCACTTTGTATATCATTTTTGGGGATATTCATGTTAGGGAGAGTAACATTGATTGATATACATGTTTTTTTTATTGATTCTTGTTGCTTTGTGATTCACTGCTTATTGATTTATATTTATGAGTTGTTCATTCATATATGTCTTTATTTTGTGTTGTGTGAATCTTACAAGAATGCTATACCCGTTATTTTACTCTTTTCTGTCACACATGCGTTTATGCGTTTGCTGAGTATTTTAGGAATATACAGGTTGATTCAACTAAGCTGCTGTCTACACTTGCAACCGATGGATAGTAGTTAGGGTTGAATTTGAGTTTATGAGCATTATCTTTGTAAAGGGCTTTTTACTTGTAAAACTTTGAGCTTTTAATTAGGGTTTTGTCACGGATTGTCAAAGGGGAAGATTGTTAGGTTCTAAAGGTTTAGGAATTTATGTATCTAGAACTCTAATGTGTAATATTGGCAAACCATGATCAAAACAATATGTTTAGTCTTGTTATAGTGTGCTTAAAGTTGTTTAATTATTGTAAAGTTGGAATCGAGAGACTGCAGATGCATTGGGTTATTTCGGTCTGGCTCGATCGATCGAAGAATAGATTCGATCGATCGAAAATCGACCAGATTGCGTTTTCTGTAGAATTTCCAACTCAACCCTAACTCATTAAACGTTTAGGGTTTTATGTTTTTACCCTAGGTATATAAGGTAAAACCCTAGCCACGTTTTTAGAGTTGCTCCAGTTGTATTGTTGCTCATACATTTCTGTTTTGTGTAAATCTCTTGTGAGATCTAAAGGAGCTTTCCTTTACACAAAGCTTAGGGTTTTCAAGTTAGAGATAGTATCAATATCTTGATGATCAACTTGGTTGCTACCATTGAAGCTTAAAGAATATCAAGCGTGGGTGCTTGTACATGATTGAAGAATTCAAGAAAGAAGGAGTCCGTGGATTCGGAGCTTGCACGTGGTCGTGTCAGTAAGTTCTACTGGTGGGTAGCATTAGGAAGTCAAGCAGGGAGCTTGTAGTCCTTCTGTATGAACTTTGATTCTTTCGCATAGTGGATTCAGGTTTACCTTGAGGATAGCTAGGTCAAATCCTCCCTAGGTTTTTACCGTGTGGTTTCCTGAGTGATCATATCATTATGTCTTTTATTATTCCGCTGCTTTATTATTTTGATATGATTATTTGATTGCTTTAACCTAGAATTGCATAATTTGACTAAGTAACAACTTGGCTAATTAATCTAGGCTAACCAATCTGGTTGTTCTAAGGGGTCTAAAACTGTTCAATCTCCTCATCCAGTAGAACATTGCTTGTTTTCAAATCTCTATGAATAATCCTCAACCTAGAATTTTGGTGAAGATAGAGCAGCCCTCGAGCAATTCCTAAAATAATGTCAAAGCGTATCTTCCAGTTCAGTAACACACATAGCATCCGATCTTTCATGCCATTTTCCATTGTAGAACATTTTTAAGTAATCATATTAAGCAACAATATAATATGCAGTACAAATATTTAAACTTCAGGTTTAGAGTCTAACCAAATATAAAGGAGTCTAAACTTTTGTTTGGCATGTATTTATATAGTAAAAGTTTTTCATCTCCTTCAATGCAATAGCCCAAAAGTCTAACAAGATTCCAATGCTGAAGTTTAGCAATTAAAACAACCTCATTCTTAAATTCCTCCAAGCCTTGTCCTAAACCACTTGAGAGCCTCTTTATAGCAATTTCTTGTCCACCTGGAAAGGAACCCTAAGAGAAAACTCCCGTAAGCACCATCCATCATTAATCGGAAACTAATGTTTAAAATTAACTGTAACGAATACCAAAAAGGTTAAATTACCTTGTAAACAGGCCCAAACCCCCCCTGTCCAAGCTTTTTTGCATCTGAAAAATAATCTGTAGCGGCTAGTATGCTTTTCAAATCGAAAAAGGGTACATCTATGCCTTTTTTATCATCTTCTCTAAATTGGCCTGAGTCTATCAAATCTTTGACTTGCCACTCACTCTCATATAGGCGAAATGCTGCATTTGCCTGATTTCTTTCCCTGTTAACTGATTCTAAAAGATTAAATTAAAATTTCAGTCTCTTGCAAACTGTATGGAAGAAATAAAAATATTTTCATTTTGACATAAGAAATCAAGAATATATGGTTGTTTTCAAAACGGTTACCTTGTCCTTTGGCCACTTTTTTTCTTGTATAATAATAAAAGTAACAGCATGCAATAACCATCAGGATAATTGGATCAAATTGCTTCTTCTTGTAGGAAGATCCTTCAAACTTTGTGTGATCAGCTTCAAAAAATGAATAGAACAATAAGTAATAAGTTGACAACATTATGGATATAAATATAGGTACTAAGTTACATTGCCAAAATAAAAACTAAAAAATAAAAAATAAAATCAGGT
Organism: Quercus suber; assembly: GCF_002906115.3. Classification (NCBI taxonomy): domain Eukaryota; kingdom Viridiplantae; phylum Streptophyta; class Magnoliopsida; order Fagales; family Fagaceae; genus Quercus; species Quercus suber. The sequence continues at coordinate 66,561 of NW_027069618.1, forward strand.
TTAGTTTTTTTTAAGTCACAGGATTAAATGTTATATTGTTCTATGATTCTGTTTTATGTGTCCAAAACAAACAAAGTATGTGAAAGGTGTAAGTGCTTGTTAGCTGGATCCTAAATGATGGTGATGCCAAAAAGAGTTTTGGCAATCCAATGAGTGTTGCACATTTTGAGCCAGTGGATCAAAACATATAAAAGTACGCTTGCCATGAAGTTCTGGCTAGCAAGCACATGGGAATGTGTTTATAAGGAATGACCTCCCTTCAATGTGTAGAGGCCTTTTCCTCAGCGCAACCTGGGGAAGAACAAAACCATGAGGGGTATGGGTCCCAAAGCGAACAATATCTACGTAGTTTGGGCGGGGTCGTTACAGTCACTATGTGCCACAAGCACCATAATATGGCAAGGAATTGTGTTATTCTTAACTGAAATTAAGTTTCAGTATTAGAACAAAACACTTGGCCAATCATATTGCATATGGAATTTTGGAATTGGGTGCATAGAATTCCCAATTTTGCTGGGCTAGAAGAGGAGATTGGAAAGTAGCCTTACCCCTTATTATTTTTTTTATTTTTTTATTTTTTTATTTTTTAAAAGACTGATTTCCAAATTCAAACCCAAAAAAATAAATATCACGTCACTTTTTTTGGTGGAAGACACTTGTCATCACACCAAGTCCGTGCTGTGCTAGAAAAATTTTAGCCATTAAAGACCGGAATTGATCAATTAACCCTCAGTCCCCATATCCTGCGAATTTGCTATAGTGCTATATAGATTCCATTATTGTTAAGGATACAGCTGTAGTCACCAAGGATAGCAGCTGATCCGTATTTGATTTTGTATATTTGAATCATATTGAATAAGATATGATCAGATAGGTTTAGGCTTGTGATGAGATAAGGATTAGGATAAGATAGAATCATTTTTGAATTTTGTATCTAAGAGATTTGTATAGCTGAAGTATATCCGGATCTGTATAGCAGAACTGTATTGACAATTTGAATTTGTAACAAACTCTCATATATATGAATATGCCTAAATCGTGTATGGTAAGGCTTGGAAATATTTTGTGTCTCTGATTTTACATGGGATCAAAGCCATTGTGACATACGTCTTTTTTTTTTCCAATGGCTTCCTCGTCTTCATCAATCTCTGTTGTCAACACTACCACTTCTCCTTCTCCCACTTCCCTTACTACCATCCATCATCTCATCACCATCAAACTTACCCGTGACAACTACCTACTCTGGAAAGCTCGGCAACATTTGTTTGGTTATCTCAATGGAAGCACTCCTGCTTCACCTCAATCTCTCACTGTTGAAACCGATGGAGACATCCACGTCATCCAAAATCCAGATTTCAATCACTGGTACTTCCAAGACCAGATGATTCTTAGTGCTATAATATCCTCCCTCTCTAAGCGCATTTTGGCTCATGTAGTCAAATTCAACACATCAAGAGATGTATGGCAAGCCTTAGAGAGAATGTTTACCTCTCAGTCAAGGGCTCGAACAATGCAAATCCACTATCAGCTCGCCACTTTGAAGAAAGGCAATTCCTCAATTGCTGATTATTTTCACCAGTTTACAACACTGGTTAATACACTTGCTGCTACTGCTCATGCCTTGAATGATTTTGAAATTATCTCATTTCTCCTTGCTGGCTTAGGATCTAAATATGATTCATTTGTCACATCTGTGACCACAAGGGTTGAACCCCTCTCAATTGATGAGTTATATGGGCATTTGTTAGCCCATGAATTACGACTTGTGCATCAGCAACCAACCGTGGACCTCTCCATTGCAGGGGCCAATTTTGCAGGACGAGGACCTTCACGTGGTGGTCATGGTGGTGGCTCCTCTCCCTCAGCAGGCCGTGGCTCTTCTCCTTCAATAAGCCGTGACTCAACAGCCAAGTATCAAAGGAATTTTCGAGGACGGGGGCATGGTCATTCTTCTTCCCCCCAAAATCGTCCTATTTGCCAGGTTTGCCACAAGCCAGGACACACGGCCTTGAAGTGCTATCACAGGTTTGATAATTCTTTCTCCATTAACACTACCAACAACATGCATGCTTTGCTCGCCGCTCCACAGGCTTCACCTGATCTTAACTAGTATCCCGATTCTAGTGCAACTCATCATCTCACTTCTGATTTTGCAAATTAGAATGTGAAGGCAGAGGAGTATCATGGTCCTGATCAGATTCACATTGGTAACGGTATTGGTTTGAATGTTAAACACATTGGATCTACTAAATTATCCACTCCTTCCTCTTCCTTTCTTTTACATAATGTACTCCATGTTCCTCACATTACCAAAAATTTAACTTCTGTTCACAAATTCACATCTGACACCAATACATTTATTGAGTTTCACCCTTCTTATTTTCTTGTGAAGGATCGACCAATGGGGAGAGTTTTGCTGTGCGGGCTGAGTAGGAATGGATTGTACCTTTTTCCTTCTGCTTTCAATAAATTGCCTTCGTTGTCATCTGCCTTTGTTGGTGAACGTACCTCTCCAACTCAATGGCATTCACGCTTGGGACATCCTACTTTTCATATTGTTCATCATGTTCTTTCAAAATTTAATTTGCCTGTTATTTCTAGCAAAATTGTTACTCCTTGTTCTGCTTTTTTCAATTCTAAGAGTAAACAACTTTCCTTTTCATTATCTTGCACTCAAATAATTTTTCCTTTGGATTTAATTCACACTGATGTATGGCGTCCATCTCCTATTTGCTCAAAATCAGGTTTTAAGTATTATGTCTCCTTTGTTGATGCATATAGTCGCTATACTTGGCTCTATCCCATGACAAATAAAAGTGATGTGTTACCTATTTTTATTAAATGGCAAAAATATGTTGAGCGTTATTTTAATCGAAAAGTAAAAGTTGTTCAATCTGATTAGGGTGGTGAATATCGCTCACTTAACAAATTTTTCCAAACTTGTGGCATCACTCATCATGTATCTTGTCCTCATACCCCTCAACAAAATGGTGTTGTTGAGCGCAAACACCATCATCTTGTGGAAACAGGTTTAGCTTTATTAAATCACGCTCAAATTCCTCTCTAATATTGGGAAGATGCATTTCAAACAGCTTGTTATCTGATAAATAGACTCCTAACTCCCACAATTCAAAATCAATCCCCTTATGAAAAATTGTTTACTCAAGCACCTGACTATACTTTCTTGCGTGTCTTTGGTTGTGAATGTTTGCCTAATTTACGTCTTTATAATTCTCACAAATTTCAACCACGCTCAACTCAGTGTGTCTTCCTTGGTTACAGTTTAATTCATAAGGGCAACAAATGTTTACATCTTCCTTCAGGTCGAGTCTATTTTTCCAGAGATGTACTCTACAACGAAGATATTTTTCCCTTTGCTAGACCGTGTTCCACATCTCTCAGGTCCATGTCTGCTTCAGGTCAAGTATAATCCTCTACTGGGCTTCATGCAGCAGCTCCTCTTTCTATTGGGCTACCAGCTTTCAATTCTGCTCCAAGTCACTCTTCGGCCCACCCCATTTCCTCACAGGCCCAGTCCAAAGCCCCTGCTTCATCTCCTACAAACCATCCTGAAACCTATCCCTCTCAAATCACTCCGCCTCCCTCTCCACTCCAAAATAACTCTCCATTCTCTCAACCAACCCTCACTGACCCTCCTCTTCCTCAAAACCCAAACACCAATCATCAACCTACATACCCCGACCCTCCTCTCCCTCCAAACCCAAACACCGATCATCAACCCACATCTATTGAACTTCAACCCACCCATCCCATGACAACCCACTCCAAAAACTCCATCACCAAACCCAAAACCTTCACCGATGGTACCGTGCGATATCCAGTTCCACATGCTCTTCTCGCTGATGGTAATGAGCCCATTGTTGAACCCACGTGTTTCACCACTGCTATGAAAGACTCAAATTGGCGTGCCGCCATGAATGCCGAGTTTGATGCCTTGCTAAAAAATCAAACGTGGGCTCTGGTTCCTCCTTACACTGCTCGCAATGTCATTGGCTGCAAATGGGTATTTCGAGTTAAGCGCAATGCCGATGGTTCTGTTGAGCTATATAAAGCTCGCTTGGTGGCAAAGGGCTTTCATCAATTGCCTAATAGACTTCGGGGAAACTTTCAGTCCTGTAATCAAACCCACCACTATCTGAACGGTTCTCTCCATTGCCGTTTCACGAGGCTGGGTTCTTCGACAATTCGATGTTCAAAATGCCTTCTTACATGGACACCTATCTGAAGATGTTTATATGTCTCAGCCTCCTGGGTTTGTTCATCCTCAATTTCCTAAACACATATGCAAGTTGAAGAAAGCTCTTTATGGGTTGAAGCAATCCCCTCGAGCTTGGTTCTCACGGCTCTCTTCTCATTTACTTGCTTTGGGCTTCAGATGATCAAGGTCTGATTCCTCTCTATTTATCTATCACAGTGCCACAGTTACTATATATTTTCTCATTTATGTGGATGATCTTATTGTTACTGCCTCTAAACCTTCTGCAATTGATGATCTTCTTTGTCATCTAAAGACTAATTTTGCCATTAAGGATCTAGGCGCTCTAAATTTTTTCCTCGGTGTTGAGGTTCTGCCAAACTCCTTAGGTCTTATCTTGTCTCAGAAACGGTACATTGTTGATCTTTTAAGGAAGACAAATATGCTTAAGGCAAAGCCCGTTAGCTCTCCCATGGATCAATCTACAAGTTTATCTGCTTTTGAGGGTGATCACCTTTCTGATGCCACTCTGTATCGAAGCACCGTTGGAGCTTTACAATATCTCTCCATCACCCGTCTTGACATTTCATTCACAGTCAACAAGCTCTCTCAGTTTATGCATCATCCCACCAACATCCATTGGCAATCTATCAAACGCCTCCTGCGTTATCTTAAGCAAACTATTCATTTTGGTTTACAGCTGCACCGCTCCAAATTCCATACTCTTCAAGCCTTCTTTGATGCAGATTGGGCTAGATGTTGTGATGATCGGTGGTCTACTAGAGGTTTCTGTGTCTTTTTGGGCAACAATCTCATCTCATGGGGTTGTAAAAAGCAACAGATAGTGGCTCGGTCTAGCACAGAGGCTGAATACAAGGCCCTTGCCAATGCCTCTGCTAAGGTTAAATGGCTGCATACACTTGGAATTCCTATCTCTAGTTCTCCTATTCTATGGTGTGATAATATTGGTGCAACCTATTTATCCTCAAATCCTGTTTTTCATGCCCACACTAAACATGTTGAAATTGATTTTCACTTTGTTCGAGATATGGTTGCTGATGGTTCACTTCTCATTCGCTTTCTGTCTACCCGAGATCAGCTTGTTGACATTTTTACAAAGCCCTTGTCTTCCCCCAGATTTGCTCTTCTTCGGACCAAGCTCAATGTATCTTCCATACCGTTGAGCTTGCGGGGGCGTGTTAAGGATACAGCTGTAGTCGCCAAGGATAGCAGCTGATCCGTATTTGATTTTGTATATTTGAATCATATTGAATAAGATATGATCAGATAGGTTTAGGCTTGTGATGAGATAAGGATTAGGATAAGATAGAATCATTTTTGAATTTTGTATCTAAGAGATATGTATAGCTGAAGTATATCCGGATCTATATAGCAGAACTGTATTGACAATTTGAATTTGTAACAAACTCTCATATATATGAATATGCCTAAACCGTGTATGGTAAGGCTTGGAAATGCCTAGGGAAGCACATGGAAATGTGTTTATAAGGAATGACCTCCCTTCAATATGTAGAGGCCTTTTCCCCAGCGCAACCTGGGGAAGAACAAAACTGCGAGGGGTATGGGTCCCAAAGCGGACAATATCTACACAGTTGGGGTGGGGTCGTTACAGATGGTATCAGAGCCATATCCTACTCGAAAGTGTGGGCCCCACAGGCGAGGACGCGTGTGCCCGTAAAGGGGGTGGATTGTAGTGACCCAAAAAGGGGGGTCTTGCATTCCATGGAATCCCACATCGCCTAGGAGAGCACATGGGAATGTGTTTATAAGGAATGACCTCCCTTCAACGTGTAGAGGCATTTTCCTTAGTGCAACCTAGGGAAGAACAAAACCGTGAAGGGTATGGGTCCTAAAGCGGATAATATCTACACAGTTAGAGCGGGGTCGTTACAGTCACTATGTGCCACAAGCACCATAATATGGCAAGGAATTGTGTTATTTTTAACTAAAATTAAGTTTCAATATTAGAACAAAACACTTGGCCAATCATGTTGCATATGGAATTTTGGAATTGGGTGCATAGAATTCCCAATTTTGCCGGGCTAGAAGAGGAGATTGGAAAGTAGCCTTACCCCTTCTTCTTCTTCTTCTTATTATTATTATTATTATTATTATTGAAGAGACTAATTTCCAAATTCAAACCCAAAGAAATAAATATTACGTCACTTTTGTTGGTGGAAGACACTTGTCATCACACCAAGTCCGTGCTGTGCTAGAAAAATTTTGGCGAAACTACAATGTTGGTCCCTCAAGTTTAGCCTATATGCGCAATTAGTCCCTCAAGTTTGAAGCGAGCATATTTGGTCTCTCAAGTTTTAATACTAAGTTGTATTAATCCTTTTACTAATACCGTTAGTGGTGTTAATTACGTGGCTAACAGAACAATGATTTGTCATTTTTTTTTTTTAATGATGTGGCACTTTTTTATTAAAAAATTACAAAATGCTTAGGATGTGAAACCCCTTTGATTTCTTCCTATAAACAGTAGACAAATGCAGCTAAGAGAAGGAAGCCAAGCCAAGAGCCAGTGCCTCCACCAACAGCATTAAAAACCAAAAATCCTTGGAGGCCAGTGCAATTGTCGGCAAGCTTTCTAATACAGTCCATTCGGTGCCTGATTCGTCGATACTGGAAATGATGTCGTTGTTTAGGTCCAGTTCTTCTTCGCCTTCGTGTGAATTTTGCAGCCGATTCGGGTTCATGTAGAGGATGGTGGCAGTGGCGGTGGGGTGAGAGTGGCAGATTAGAAACTTTTTTTTTTTTTTTGATAAATAGTGGATCAGAAACTTGGTATTGGGGAAATAGTTTTGTTTTAGATGCTGTAATTAAAATGGCACCCAAAAAAAAAAAAAAACAAACATTGACAAGTGTGAAATGCTTACTAGAATAGTGGCCACGGGCAAAGTTGTTGGCAGCATCTCACATGTAAATTTATTTGATAATTTTTTAATAAAAAAATGTCACATCATTAAAAAAAAATGCCAAGTCATTATCCTATTAGCCACATAAGTAACACCACTAACGGCAGTTAGTAAAAGGACCAATACAACTCAGTTTTAAAACTTGAGAGACCAATTGTGCTCACTTCAAACTTAAGGGATCAATTGTGCACGCAGAATAAACTTGAGGGACCAATATTATAGTTTTGCCAAAAATTTTAGCCATTAAAGACCGGAATTGATCAATCAACCCTCAGTCCCCATATCCTGCAAATCTGCTATAGTGCTATATATATTCCATTATAAAGAACAAGAAGAAGCAAAAATTAAGTACCTATGTCAGGAAGACCCACACGGACATAGCCTACGTTTGGATAGCACGGTTAGTTACTCAAAGTTGTGTTGCGTTTTCTGCTTTTTTTTTTTTTTTTTTCCTTCAGCCGGATTTGTTGATTTTTGTGAGAAAAAAACACTGTGCATGTACTGTGCGTGTACTGTTCACGTACTGTTCATACACTGTTCACATATTAAAAATATTAAAAGTGGGTCCCACGGTACTATTCATATATTTAAAAAATTATTTTGCTACAGTGTTTTCAGCAACAATCAGTTTTTATCAATTTTCAGCAACAATAAGTGCTATCCAAACAGACCCATAGAGTTCTCGGGCGTCACTGCCTCCATCGATGGACTCCTCCTGGATATTGTTGACATCCTCTGACCAAATCCAGCAGGTGGCCGTATTAGCCTTTGTATGGCTTATATCTGTACTTTGAAATGAATAAGCCTGGCAGCGACAATCGCTAAGGCATTCCACTTTGCATTCATCTGCACTTTGTTTGTAAATTCCATTGCCACCGTCGGTTCCCACTCCAGTTATCTTCAACATCAAGAAATTATCACCCTTGCGACATATGGAGCAGTTTCTAGTGCACCCCTCTGAATAAAACCCAGAATTCCAATGATTTAGTGCCTTAGGCTGAAACCCATCTAAGCAGTTGCACATTGGACTTTTCTCAATATTGCAGCTGCCAAAGGAACCACAAGCATTAACACGCTGCAATTATCTCTTGGTTCCATAAGGGTCAAACTCCATGAGGCAGGGGCTGTATCGTTATCCAACTTATAAAGCTTTATATGACCATCAAGATCCATTACCAGTCTCATACGGTAATAATCAAACCGTCCAGGGGTAGTACTTTTTGTAAGAGTCTTATTTTTAATCTTATATGTCGGTCTTCCAGTACCCGATATAGAGTTAGATAGCAAGCTGGATATTGCTGTAAAAATAAGATTGTTATCAGAGTTAAATAACTCTCCTGATAATCCACTTTTCCAGTATGGAATTGCTCTATTCTCAATTTTGTACTGGTTTCCTCGATCTTGGTCTTGCCGGAAAGTGTAGTTCCCTGGCGCAGGGTCAACTTGACTTTTCCACGAAGTTAAAGTCATCTCTGCATTCATCTTCATTCCAGGAAGAAATGTATCAGTTGGATTCTCAAAGCTTTGCCAGAGAATTGTTTCTGAGCCAGCTTGACCTTCGATAAGAACTAAGTTCCCAGAATCCAAGAGCTTCACTGTCCTATTAAAAGAAGTTGATCCGCCGATCTTAGCTGACCATAACTTTTTAGTATTGTCTAGTACCTGTAGGTCGCCATTCTCTGAACTAGTAAAAGCCCCAGTGGTTTTGGACGATACTGGCTCAATACGGTTGGCAACCCATACAACTACCATTGGACTTGACTTGTAATTCCATATCCCTACATATCTTCCATGCTTAGAGCTTCCACTGGGGGTGAAAAAACCAAGCTCAAATATTTTTCCGGCTGATACAAGAGATTCTCCCTGGTTGTCATTAATTGGGTTGCGAAATGTTAAGGTATCTCTAGCAGAGCAAAATGAAAATGAAGATAGAAACAAGAATGTGTATATGGTACAGAATGAAATATGACTTGCAGACCATGTGAAGGCCATTGTTATTCTGGTTTTGCTGCTTGTGGATTCTGTTATGAGAGAATGTGGTAAGTTGTGCGCACTGTTGTGGACTCGTAGTTCACTTTTGTGATGGCCACGAGGTCTTCTGCTACAATCCAAGTCTTCTAGCTAAAAATTATTAAATCTTGTTTCCTTTTCACTGAATAGTCTACGCGCAAAAAGTGGACTTGGTCAGGAAATTACAGTGTAAGTTTCGGTTTGCATGAGGTAGGCGAAACGAGTAAACTTTTTTCTATGAATAATTTCATGGAAATGAGGAAACCTTGCTTTTAGTAATTGACATACATGATGCTGAATTGTAGCCCACTTCAATTCATTCAATTGAGAGTGTAAAAATCAACAGGAGATAAATGATGTGATAATCATACTCCACCTTGAGAATCACATGTAGCGCACAATTTTGTAGATATATTAGCCTATGGGCAACTATCTACTTATATGACAAAGTGTAAATCATAATTATAAATCCTTTTTTTTTTTTTCTTTTACCAGGTTTTGGGTTTTAGATTGAGAACTTCCATAACAATGCAATAATGATCAAGTTTATGATGTGTTGATCAATGATCGAGATCATAATGTGAAGATGCAACTCAAAAAAGATATTTTATCAGGATTTCAACAGCCTTAATTGATCAAACAACAAGTTTTGATAGACTATCAATCTCTTCTCAATTGGTCAAAATATGATTTTTGATAGCTATTTGGTTGTAACTTGATCAATCGAAAATCATGAAAACAAAATCTAACATGTTATAAATAAAGGCAGTTTCCTTGGTTTTCGTACCCTGCTTTTATAACATCTAATAGGCTTCTTATTATAAACTCAACTTCATAATGTTTAGAGAGGTTGTAGCCATGAACCATATACAGAGACAACCCAAACCAAACCTAATTTGTTCAACCTGAAAGTTTGAAAAATCATTATTCGCTACAAAGTTGCTACCATAAGTTTATCAACCCAATACATAACACTAATAATTTAAACATTCAAAGTTCATTGGAGTCGATCTGAAATTCTAGTTGTGAACATAGACGGGCTATTCTTGAAAGGGTTAATGTACAAAGAGTTCAAACATTCTGAAACTGTTATAGGTCGACAAGGTAGTGTAGTTTCTAGGGTAAAGTAAGTTTAACTAGATCTTCTTAGTTGGGCTAGGTTACCCTCAAGAGTGCTTTTTCCTTTGGCGTTTTTTCAATTAGTTTTTCATTTTGTAGCCAAATTTCAATTTTTATTGTCTCTTGATTTACTCTTTAGATTTGGTACTTGTTGTGGTTACAATTTAATTAACTTCTTTTTTTTTTGTGCTAAATACAATTAAATTAACATAATTGTAATCACTAATTAAATGGGCATAATTGTTAAATAGTTAATTAATTGACTAAAATACACTTTTAGTCCTTAATGTTTGGGATTGTTTTCCGTTTGGCTTTTTATGTTTTAAACTTTCATGTTGGCCCTTCACATTTGATTTCATTTTCATATCTCTGTCAACCACTCCTGATATTAATCTCACCATTAAGTGCCGTCTAAGTGGCATCCATTAAGTCACGTTACTCATATAATGATCGTATCACCAAATTATTAATTGAAATGAACAACAAGGGCAATATGAAAACCAAATCAAACTATAAGAACCAAAATGAAAATAGTAACAAACTTTAAGAGTTAAAAAAATGTACTTTAATCTAATTAGGGAGTTTAAATAAGATTTCACATTAGGCATTAATCCTGAAGCAAATAGGAAACTTGAAGGTAATCTTTGAGTAGTTGATGAGCTAGGTCCATGATATTAAACCAAATAAGCACAAATCATTTAGAGCCAAGCTAAATTAGCATTGAATTGTAATTCTAGTCGAAGGATCTTAGTTTAAATAATAATAATAATAAATCCTCCCAATTTATGTTTGTCCTGAATTGACAGATACAGAAGAAAACAAGATTAAAAAGTATGAAGTTAGCTGTCTTTGAAACCAAAAAAGGGTATTTATATCTCCTGAAGAAGTCCATAATTTTGGGTCACGACAATATATAGATAAGAGAGGAATACCATTAATCTGCAGTTTGGAGTGGTAGTTTCTTGGAAAGTAAGAATAATAAAGTAAAAGCACCTTTTACCATCTTTGGAGAAAGAAAAAAAAGACTAAAAGTACTTTTAATAGCAAGTAGCAGGCAATACGTCAAAGATCTTTGCAGTGTCTAAATAATGTTCACTACACCTATTTCATGCTGGTCCAGTCAGTGTTCGCATTACCAGATGATAGAAGAATACCAGCCACTCACATTTTCCGCGTGCGATGAATGGATATGGTTTAGGCCTACGCGTCCTCTAATTAACATGAAATTTGCATCTTGATAACAAGATTTTCCTGTTGGAAATATTATCCAGTGTAGATTCGGGAATTGTTGAAAAAGTTTATCTTTTAGTTTTTTGTCTTAATTTTTTTTTTCTTTCAAATAATTTAGCTTTTTAAGAAAGAAAAAAATAAACTAGCCTTTAGCTTTTTTTTAACATATTTAACATAAAAGTTACTAAAAACTATATGTTTTTTTATAAATACTATGTAAATATGTTATTAAAAATAAACAATTTCCAAACGGAGGGTTGTTGTAAATACTCACATGAGATCCATCCCTATATGAGGGGTTGTTGTATATTTTCATTACAGCAAAAACCCATAGGTCTCATGTAGTGACGAAACCAAGATTTTTGGTTAGGGGATGTCGAAGTATAAGCAAAAACAATTATCATGGAATTCCAAATAAGCATTCATTTAATATTAACAAACTATTAACAAATCAAAAAAAATAAAAAAAAAAAAAAAAAAAAAAAAACACAAACAAACAAACTATTTACAAAAACAAAGACACTGAATCATTCTTCATAATACATTACAATGCAATCATTTTCTTAAAAAGAAAAAAACATAAAATACCATTATTTCTTATTATAGTAGAGCATTTACATTAGTTCGTGCAAAAATTATTGTCTAATTTAGCATAAGAATCTATTTTTTCTATTTTACATACTCACTTTTCAAAATACCTTGTATCAAATTATCTATTTTACAATTACACCGTTAATACTATTTTCCTGTCAATTTTTTATTAATATCCCAAATCATATCTCTCTCTTCTTCAACCAAAAACCTCGTCAATCAAAAGAACTACTAAAATATTCATTTGCATAGCTACATTAACTATGTAAATTTACATAGTTACACTAAAACAAATACTTTTACACAATGATAAATAGACTAATGTGGGTGTATTTTATGGTTTATTGGGCAAATTTAGAACCTTATGCTATTTTACTACTAATGTTAATACTCTTACAATCAAATCAATGTAAAATTAGAGGTGAGGGGGGCCAGGATTTTTGAAAGAGATGACGTAGAGGTGGTAAAATTGGACACGACCTATGAATCTAACACAACATGACACAAAATTAGCAGGTTATGGGTCGAAATTTGATGGGTTCGTATAGGCCTGTCCACAGGTCGGTCCGGGTCGGGTTTGTGCCCAACCCGGAACCAACCCGACTAGATCAGGTCTTCCAAATTTTAACCCGCCGCCGACCAGAGGGTAGATCGGATCGGACAGGTCGGAGCTTCCACAGAGTTCGGGCAGATCAATCGGGGTTGATTATTTGGAAAACGGCGAGAATCCGGCGAAAAAAAGATGAAAAACGGCAGAACTCCAGTAATTTTTTTTGAAAAACGGTAGAAATCCGGCCGATCTCTCCAGATCTAGCGAGATCTTGGCCATTTTTAGCAAGATCTTGGCTAGATCTAGCGAAATCTCGCCGGATCTAGCTTAAAGCTTCCCAAAAAAATCTCAAATCTCGCGGGAAAAATGATAGGTCAGTCGGATTGGGTTTCTCGGATTTGAGAGAAGGAGATCCGACCTCCGACCCGTCGATCTCGAATTTCGGAGAATCAAATCCGTCCCCGACCGCCAGAGTAGTCGGTTCGATCGGCGGCGGGTCGGGTTCTAGTCAGCGGCACCGGGTTGGTCGGTCCGGCGGGTCCTTGGACAGCCCTAGGTTCGTATCATATTCGGGTTGACAAGAATAACCCGTTTAATAAATGGGTTGGATTGGTGTTCAACCCATGGAACCCGTTTAACCCATCTAACCCATTTAATTAAATGACATTTTATCAATATACCCTTCAAACCCTAGGTATATAAACTTATTAGTTGTTATGGTTTATTTATTTTTTTGACATATTGTGATTAATTATTTGTGATATTGAGATATACTTTGATTTTGAATGATTATTTGTGATGCAATTACTCATTAGTTCTGAATTTTATATTAAAAATATTTATTTGTTTGTTTTTTCATAATTTTTTTTTTTCATTTTGAAAAAATCTGATAAACAAGTCAACACAACTAACTCGTTTAATAAATGTGTCATTTTAGGGTTGAGGAATCTTGACCCATTTAATAAACATGTCGGATTAATGTTGACTCATATAGTCGGATACTCATGAGTTAACACAACACAAACCCCGACACCCGAACACGAATTGTCATCCCTAAGAGGACCTAAATATATAAAAGTAGAGAATATACCTACCCTTTTTTTCTTAAGGTCATGGGGGGCTCCCACCTGGCTCCGTCCCTGAACCCGTGGTATATTTCACAGAAGAAATATCCCACAAGTTGACCACAGCATGCATGTTGTCAATTGGTATGACATGTGTAAGAAAGACTTAACACAGTTTCATGAATTGTAATTATCAAATGTTGAAGAATATTGACATTGTTTTGCTCAATGTCTAATATGTTGATATACTAATATTTATGTAGTTAGACCAAAAGCCTTGTAATTCAATTGATACGTTTTAATTCTTTCAAAAAATATATCTAAAATTCGAATCACCCCCACCCCTTCCGCATTCATAATGGGTTCTCTAAAATAGGACAACAACCTAATATGGAAAATGAACCCAATAAAAACATCCACATTTGCTTCAGTAAACATTAGCCAAAATATCATTTAGCTATAGTGCCCTTGTTTATTTGTTAAGAAAACACAAGAAAATAAAAAAAAAATAAAAAAGAAAAAGAAAAAAGAAAATAAAAGGAGGGGAGGATGGAAATAATAATAATGAATATTTAAATAAATTGAATAGAGAATAGAGAATCAAATGCATATATATTAAAAAGTAATTAGCTAAAATAGCAAAATGTCTAAATGAAAAAACACTCCTTGAATTTCTAATCCTCCACACACACACACAAAAATGCTATTTTAACACGCCAAAAAGTCACTTTGTCTATTTTAGGATGGTATTTAACAATAAAACTTACATATCTCATCTTCTATTTTATCATTACAAGGCATTAAAATATACTAAAAAAAAAACTCACTGGTATTAAAAAAAAAAATACAAAACCTAGCCACCATCCACAACCTACCACCACCATTCACAACCAACCAACCACCACCCCCACAACCCACCACTACCACAAAAAAAAGCTAACCCATCACCACCAACCACCACTAAAATCAACCAAACATCACCAAAACTTAACTCAACCAACACCGGCCCAAACCACCAACCCAAAAAACTCAAAATTAGATCAACCCAAATCACCAACCAAAAAAAAAAACACACACACACACAACAACAACAACAAAAATCAACCCGAAATCCAAATTGCGAGGTCAACAATGTTGGCAACATGGCAAGAGGCAAAGAGTGGGAGAAGGACAACTAAGAAGGAGGTAGGGGTGAAGGAAAGAGAGAAAGACAAGTAGAGGAAAAAAAGAGAGTTTGGAGGAGAAGTGGATAACTGACGAGGAGAAAAAAGTCAGAGAATATAATATAAAAAATAATTTAAAAAAAAAAACACTAAGAGCATTCACATTAAAGATGCTAAAATAGCTAGCTAGGTTTTAAAAAATTTGACTTTTGGCACCATTAATATAGTGAGTTTTTTAGGGTTTTGGGTACTAAAATAGCTCACCATTAATATAGTGGGTTTTTAAGGGTTTTGGGTGCTAAAACAGAGTCAAATTTTTTAACACCTAACTATAGTAAAATTCCAAAGATGGCACTTTACTGTAGCTAGATGGTAATTATATTAATGTTATTTAATGGTGTGTTTGTATAAACTAGTACAACATGGTGTTTTGAGTTTCAAATGAGTGCTTTTTAAAAAGTTATGAGGAGTTGGCGTTGCAAAAATGGAATTTTGGAGTTTGAAAACACGTTTTTAGGCTCCCAAAACGAACTTTTAAAAGTTTAGGGATGAAAAAAAAAACTTTTATAAAAGTTTAGAGAAGAAAATAATATTTTACCCTTCTTTTTATTTTGAACTAAGATCCTTCCACAAGAAATTCAGTTCAATGGTAATTGGGATTGACTCTAGTTAATAGTGATTCATGCTTGTTTAGTTTAATATCATGGCACCTAGTTCATCAACTACTCAATCTTTTGTTGTTGTTGTTGTTGTTGTTGTTGTTGTGTGGAGAAAATCAACTACTCAATCTAATATATTTTGATTAGCTTTCAAGTTGCCTGTTAGATTTAGGATTAATGCCTAATTAGTAGTTAATCTTTTTCTTAAAGTTAATATATATATATATATATGTGTGTGTGTGTGTGTGTGTGTGTGTGTGTGTGTGTATGTATGCATGCATGTATACTCACATTATATTTATAACAATTTCTATATTATCAAGATGAAAAAAAAAATCCCAAAAAAGATAAGGTAGAGAAGCATTCATTTGTAAACAACATTTACTTTCAAAATTTTGTGTATCATCAAAGTACATTAGAAATTGACAATTATTCACCAAAACAAACTTTCTTAAAATCCAAACATTCTCATCCTATATCCAAAAACCATATTAATTATTTAAAAAATTATAAATCAAGGATGTTAGGTTCTAAGGTCTTAGGATTTTATGTATTTAAAACTCTAATTTGTAATGTTGGCAAACCATGATCAAAACATTGTATTTAGTCTTATTTAGACTTGCTCAAAGTTGGTTTAATATTGTAAAGTTGGAATCGAGTGGCTGCAGAAGTACTTGGGACTTTCGGCCTGGCTCGATCGATCGAAGAATAGACTCGATCGATCGAAAATCGCACAGGTTGAATTTTCTGCAGAATTTCCAACTCAGCCCTACTTCATTAAACGTTTAGGGTTTTATGTTTTTACCCTAGGTATATAAACTAAACCCTAGTCACGTTTTTGGAGGTTGTCCATATTGTATTGTTGCTCATACATTGCGGTTTTGTGTGAATCTCTTGTGAGATCTTTGAGGAGCTTTCCTTTACACAAAACTTAGGGTTTTCATGGTAGAGATGATTTCAACATCTTGAAGATCATTACTGTTGCAACCATTGGAACTTAAAAGAAAAGCAAGCGGGGAGCTTGTAGCTGATTGAAGAATTCAAGAAAGAAGTAGTCCGTGATTCGGAGCCTGCGCGTGGTCGTGTCAGGAAGTTCTACTGGTGGGTAGCATTAGGAAGTCGAGCGGGGAGCTTGTAGTCCTTTTGTACGAACTTCAATTCTTTCATAGTGAATTCAGGTTAGCCTTGAGGATCGGTGGGTCAAATCCTCC
The DNA here is from genome assembly GCF_002906115.3 of Quercus suber. Lineage (NCBI taxonomy): Eukaryota > Viridiplantae > Streptophyta > Magnoliopsida > Fagales > Fagaceae > Quercus > Quercus suber. The sequence goes on from NW_027069618.1 coordinate 83,316, forward strand.
CCAGGTTTTTACCGTGTGGTTTCCTGGGTGATCATATCTTGTGTTATTTATTTTCCGCTGCTTTATATCTTGATATGATTGTTTGGATTGTTTTAACCTAGAATTGCTTAATTTGACTAAGTAACAACTTGGCTAATTAATCTAGGCTACGCAATCTGTGTGTTTAAGGGGTCTAAAACCGTTCAAAGGAAAATGAATAAAATAAATAATTTTTCTACTCAAAACCCAACAAAAACATGATTCAAAACCAAAACAAAGAAAATGTATTAAAAAATTTATAACAAACCAAAATTTAAATGAGATTAAAGCCCTAAGAGATAGAATTTGTAATAATCAATTACTCAAATAATTGTCAGATACATTCAAATGCATAACCAAGTTGAGTGTGTTATATAAACTCAAATTCTCTCTTCTGAAATAGCTAAATATTAACCTAAACTTGATATGAATATTGATTTTGTGAACTCACAGATTGAATATATTAGGTTTAGATTATATCTGTGTATGATGCACAACTACAATCTATCTAAACCTTGTGAAGTTGAATTTCTAATAAGCATTTCATGTGTTATGCACGCGGGGTACGAAAACCAAGGAAGTTGCTTTTAATTAAAACATGCAAGATTCTATTTTCCCAATTTTTGATTGATCGAAATTACAATCGAAAAAATAAAAATAAAATAAAAAACCTCTTTTGATCGATTGAAAAGAAATTGAAAGTCTGTCAACGTTTGCTATTTGATCAAATAAGACAGTTTAAATTCAAATAGAATGTCTTCTTTGAGCTATATCTTCAAACTGTGATCTTAATAATTGATCAACACATTATAAACTTGATGATTATTACATTGTTATGGAATTTGTTAATCTAAAACGTAATACCTAGTTTCCATATCCACCAAATCGACTAGTATTTTTAGTTCTTTCTTTTCCTTCCTTTTTTTTTTTTTTTTTTTTTTCTTAATGAATAACTTTATGCAAACCAGAAAAAAGAACCAGCTAGACTAGGGACAAGTACAATCAGCAGCAATACTGTTCAGAAGAACTGAAGAACTCCAAACTCACACTATCTATAACAGATATTCAACTCACACAAACTAACAAAATCAAAGAAGAACTAGTTGCAAACATAAATAGTCACTAGAAAGTAAAATCTATAGTACTACATCTCCTCAATAACAGAACGCACACAGCAGGCAAGCCAAGATACTATCGTGCAAGAACAGAGTAACGAATTCTACAAAGGTAGCAGAAGGCACAACACAAAATTGCATTTTTCGATTATTGAAAATCAGATTGAAAATAAGGTAGCAGAAGGCGCAATACTATTAGTATGTTTCAACTACTAAAATTTTATGTTTCTTTGGTTTAGATGGAATATTAGATAATTCATAATACAATTACACTGCCTACTGCGTGAAATTCGACCAGTCTGTCCTATTAGAACACTTTCCAAATGGATTCATATGACTGCATTTGAGATGATCTACAATGCAGACATGACATGTATGCCTATTCTTTATAAGTACACTAATGGTACATGTGAATATATAGGATATAGCATTATATTGAATCTCTTCCTGCATAGTGCGGCAGTGAACAGTACAGCTCAAATGTAACCCTGAGTGTACCTCTTGATGCAAAATTGCTAATAATGCAATTCTAGCTAGGCTTGAAAATAATAGGAATAAATAAATGAAGGCAGTTGGTCTGAGTTTGAAACAATTAGAAATCAGGGAAGTACAATTACTACAAAGGAGGTTCAAATAGTTAACAATCAGACTTACTTTGGATACAATGTTATCAGGGACAGTAAAAAAAATACCAATTTGATAAACAAGAAATACGCCTTACTTGTTCCTATGAGAACCATAGTATGAATACTAGAAATTTAGGCTACACTGATAAAGAGAAAACAAAAATCCTGAAAGTCTCCATGCTATCCACCATTATCGGCCTTCTTCGATGGTAGCTGTTAATTCAATCGATCTTTCTGGTTTTGTATTAGAAGAAGAAGCAGTGCTAGAAAGGGATCTTCTAACAACATAGGCTGGTTGTTTCGGATATGGGAGAGTTGCAGTTTCACTACCAAGCAAGAAAACTACATTCGACATTGTGGGACGATCACTTGGATCTTCTTGTACACATAAAAGCCCAACGTTCACACACCTCAAAAATTCCTCTGCATTACAAGTTTCACGTAACGTTTGGTCCATTAAATCTAAAGCCTTGCCTTCTTTCCACAATTTCCATGCCTAAGACAATTTGAAAATTGAAATTGGCATTAAATAGAGTGCAGGAAAAACAACTATATGTAATCGATGCAACATTTTTTTTTCTTTTGGCTTACTAATGCTACTTACATAACCTAAAAGACTCAAAGCATGTTCTGATTGGTGAAATCCTGTGTTCCTTTTTCCACTGATGATCTCAAGTACAACTACTCCAAAGCTGAACGCATCAGACTTGACCGAGAAAAACCCATCCAATGCGTATTCTGGAGACATGTAGCCGCTGCATAACAAAAATTATTTAAATTTTCAGTGAATTAGGGAGCAGAGATGGGAGAACTGAAAACTGTAATACAAAGTCTAAAACAATGATCTGCATCAAACTTACTAAGTACCAACTACTCTGGTTGTTGTTGCCTCAGTTTGTTTGCCTCCAAATATCCTTGCCAAGCCAAAGTCTGAAATCTTGGGGTTCATCTCCTCGTCAAGTAGAACATTACTTGCTTTCAAATCTCTATGAATGATCCTCAACCTAGAATCTTGGTGAAGATAGAGCAGCCCTCGAGCGATTCCCAAAATGATGTCAAAGCGTATCTTCCAGTTCAGTAACACACATAGAGTCCGATCTTGCATGTCATTTCCATTTCAGCACATGTTTTAGTAATCTGCTTAGGCTTTGATATGATATGCAGTACAAATATTTTAAACAGCAGGTTTAGAGTCTAACCAAATAAAAAGGAGTCTAAGCTTTTGTTTGGCATGTATTCATACAGTAACATTTTTTCATCTCCTTCAATGCAATAGCCCAAAAGTCTAACAAGATTCCGATGTTGAAGTTTAGCAATTAAAACAACCTCATTCTTAAATTCCTCCAAGCCTTGTCCAGAACCACTTGAGAGCCTTTTTATAGCAATTTCTTGTCCCCCTAGAAAGGAACCCTGAGAAATACTCCCATAAGCACCGTCCATTAATTAGAAATCAAGTTTAAAATTAACTATAATGAATGCCAAAAGGATAAATTACCTTGTAAACAGGCCCAAACCCCCCTTGTCCAAGCTTTTTTGTTTCTGAAAAGTAGTCTGTAGCAGCTAGTATGCTTTTTAAATCGAAAAATGGTACATCTATGCCTTTTTTATCCTCTTCTCTAAATTGGCCTGACTCCATCAAATTTTTGACACGTCGCTCACTGTCATACAGGCGAAATGCTGTGTTTTCCCGATTTCTTTCCCTATTAACTGATTCGAGAAAGGATTGATTATAATTTCAGTCCCTTGTTAATTGTATGGAAGAAACCAAATTATTTTCATTTTGACACTATAATAAATGGTTCTTTTCACACTGGTTACCTTGTCCTTCGGCCAGTTTTCTTCTTATCAAATAATAGATGTAACAGCACGCAATAACCACCAAAGTTGCAATAATCATCAAAGTTGCAATAATCATCAAGAACATTGGACCAAATTGCTTCTTCTTGTAGGAAGATCCTTCAGGATTTGGGTGAGCAACTTCAAAAATGGAAGAGAACAAATAAGTAATAATATGACTAGCTACATTATATATAGGGAAAATATTAGTACACACATTCTTACATACACACTTGAAATACACTGAAATCATGATTTCTAACTTAAAAATCGTGACTTGAGGTCATGATTTCAATACATTTCAAGTGTGTGTAAGAATGAGTGTAATGGGTGTTCATAATAAACACGACTAGTATGTATATAAATATAGGAATGACAATGACCTGGCAGCTAGTGCTATTGCAGGTACTAAATAAAAACTAAAAACAAAAATAAATACAGGTTTAGTTTGTTTTTAAGTCACGGGGGTAAATGCTCTATTGTTTGATTCTTTTATATTTATCCAAAACAAACAAACAAACAAATTAAAAGGTGCAAGTTCTTGTTAGCTGGATCCTAAATGATGATGATGCCAAACGGGATCTTGGTAATCCAATGATTGTTGCACATTTCAAGGCAGTAGATCATAATTTATGATTCATAACATATATGAAAATCGATGGATATAATACGCTGGCCATGAACTTCTGGCTGGCTTGGCCTTTCATTGTAGCAGAGGACAATGAACAACAATAAATAAACTTAAAACTCATTGGTCAAGAGATGATTCAATATAGGTCCGTGCTAATATATATATATATATATATCAGATTTTTCTTTTTTTCGAAGAAAAAGGAAAAAGTGGGTGTCTAAAAGCAAATATTTCTTTCTGGAATTAAACTGACACTATGTGCCAGAAGACCCAGAACCATCATAATATGGCAAGGCATTGTGTTATTCTAAATTAAAATTAGTTTCACTACTAAAACACAGCACTTGGCCAATCATGTTGCATATGGAAATGGACACTAAAGATCATATACAGTGCATAAAATTCATAATTTTGTGGGGTTAGAAGAGGAGATTGGAAGGTAACCTTACTGCTAATTATTATTATTATTATTGTAAAGGCTGATGTCCAAATTCACACCCTTGACCTATCATATCACTTTTGGTGGTAAAAGGCACTTATCATCGTACCAAGGCCGCACTGTATTAATTAAATATTGAAATTGATCAATCAACCCCACAACCTGCAAATCTGCTATATATATATATATATATATAAAGATTCTATTATAAACAACGAGAAGAAGCGAAATTAAGTACCTATATTAGAAGAACCCACACGGACATAGAGGTCTCGGGCCTCACTGCTTCCATCTTTGGACTCCTGAATATTATTGAGCTCCTCTGACCAAATCCAGCATGTGGCTTTAGTTTCATATGAATAAGCCTTTGTATGGCTCATTTCTGTTCCTTCAAATGAATAAGCCTGGCATTCACATCCGTCAAGGCATTCCTCTTTGCATTTATCTGCACTCTCTATGTCAGTTCTGTAGCCACCAGGGGCTTCCACTCCCATTATCTTCAACAAAATGAAATGATCACCCTTGCCGCATATGGTGGAGTTTCTAATGCACCCCTCTGAATAAAGTCCAGAATTCCAATTATTTAGCTCCTTGGGTTCAAACCCATCTAAACACTTGCACATACAAGTTTCCTCAATATTGCAGCTGCCAAAGTTACCACAAGCATTAAACAGGCTGCAATTATCTCTTGGTTCCATACAGGTCATACTCCATGACGTAGAGGCTGTGTCATTCTCCCAAGTAAAAAACTTTATATGACCATCAAGATCCATTACCAGTCTAATACCGTAATGATCAACCTGTCCATGGGTGTCAAAAGTCTTATTCTGATATGTCGTTCTTCTAGTACCTGATGTATAATTAGATAGCAAGGAGGATATAGCAGGGCAAATGACATGAGAGTTATTACCATAAATATTGTTAGCAGAGTGGAAAAACTTTCCTGATAATCCACTTTTCCAATGAGGACTTGCTCTATTCTCGATAATGTACTGGTTTCTTCGATCTTGGTCTTGCAGGAAAGTGAAGTTACCTGGCGCAGGGTCAGCATGACTTTTCCATGAAGTTAAACTCATCTTTGCGGTCATCTTCATTCCAGGAAGAAACGTATCAGTTGGATTATCAAAGCTTTGCCAGATAATTCTTTCTGAGCCAGCTTGGCCTTCGATAAGAACTAAGTTCCCAGAATCCAAGAGCTTCACTGTCCTATTAAAAGAAATTGATCCACCTCTATTAGCTGACCACAATTTATTATTATCCTCCTGTACCTGTAAGTCACCATCTTCTGCAATAGCAAAAGCCCCAGTGGTTTTGGATACTGAATTGTCGCGGTTGGCAATCCATACTATCACCCTTGGACTTGATTTGTAATACCATATCCCTACGTATCTTCCATGCTTAGAGCTTCCACTAGGGGTAAAAAAACCAAGCTCAAATCTTTTTTGGGCTGATACAAGAGATTCTCCCCCGCTGTTATGAATTGGGTTGTCCAACGTTATGGTATCTCTAGCAGAGCAAATTGGGAAGCAAGTAAAAAACAAGATTGTGTATATGGTGCAGAGGGTATAAGCCATTTTTGTTTTGGATTTGCTTATTGTGGTTTCTTTTATGAGAAAATGTAGAAAGTCATTCGCTCTGTTAAGGACTTTTAGTTTCACTTCACCATGTAACGTACTGATGTTCTTGGGGTCTTCTGCTAAAATCTAAGTCTTCGATTTTGTTTCCATCTCCCCAAATAGTCAACGCGCCTGGAAGTTGACTGGGTCAGTAAGTAACAATGTTAGGTTCAGTTTGCATGAGACAGGTGAAACTGGTTAGCTTGATTCTACGAACTGTTGTCATGATTATGAGGTAACCTTGATTTTAATGATTGACATACACGATACTATTTTTGTAACCCACTTCAATTTTTCATTTGAAGTTGTAATATCAATAGGAGATAGATGATAACATGATAATCACACTCCACTTGGAGAACCCCATGCAGTGCACAAAATTTGCACATATATATTAGCCGGCTACGGCAATTATTTACGATTTACAATAAATTTGACAATATTTTTTATAATAATTAAGTTGGCAAATTTATATTAATTTTCATTCTTAATTGGGTCCATCATTTACATTATTTTTTTTTTATTTACTACTAATAATTTACCATATCAATAAGTGTCAAATTTTTGTGTCTATAAACTTTTTCAAAGCTATTATCTACTTATTATATAACAACTGAAAATCATAAATATTTAATTTCATTTTTATTTTTTCTACTTTGTTTTTTCTAGGTACTACGTTTAAATTAACAAATTCCATAACAATGTAATAATCATCAAGTTTATAATGTGTTGATCAATTATTAAGATCACAGTTTGAAGATATAGCTCAAAGAAGACATTCTATTTGAATTTAAACTGTCTTATTTGATCAAATAGCAAACGTTGACAGACTCAATTTCTTTTCAATTGATCAAAAGAGTTTTTTTTTTTTTTTTTTTTTCGATTGTAATTTCGATCAATCAAAAATTGTGAAAATAGAATCTTGCATGTTTTAATTAAAAGCAACTTCCTTGGTTTTCGTACCCCGCGTGCATAACACATGAAAAGCTTATTAGAAATTCAACTTCACAAGGTTTAGATAGATTGTAGTTGTGCGCCATACACAGATATAATCTAAACCTAATATATTCAATTTGTGAGTTCAAAAAATCAATATTCATATCAAGTTTAGGTTAATATTTAGCTATTTCAGAAGAGAGAATTTGAGTTTATATAACACACTCAACTTGGTTATGCATTTGAATGTATCTGACAATTATTTGAGTAATTGATTATTACAAATTCTATCTCTTAGGGCTTTAATCTCATTTAAATTTTGGTTTGTTATAAATTTTTTAATACATTTTCTTTGCTTTGGTTTTGAATCATGTTTTGTTGGGTTTTGAGTAGAAAAATTATTTATTTTATTCATTTTCCTTGATTTATAAATTTTTAAATAATTAATATGGTTTTTGGATATAGGATGAGAATGTTTGGATTTTAAGAAAGTTTGTTTTGGTGAATAATTGTCAATTTCTAATGTACTTTGATGATACACAAAATTTTGAAAGTAAATGTTGTTTACAAATGAATACTTCTCTACCTTATCTTTTTTGAGATTGTTTTTTTTTTTTTTTTCATCTTGATAATATAGAAATTGTTTTAAATATAATGTGAGTATACATGCATACATACATATATATATATATATATATATTAACTTTAAGAAAAAGATTAACTACTAATTAGGCATTAATCCTAAATCTAACAGGCAACTTGAAAGCTAATCAAAATATATTAGATTGAGTAGTTGATTTTCTCCAAACAACAACAACAACAACAACAACAAAAGATTGAGTAGTTGATGAACTAGGTGCCATGATATTAAACTAAACAAGCATGAATCACTATTAACTAGAGTTAATCCCAATTACCATTGAACTGAATTTCTTGTGGAAGGATCTTAGTTCAAAATAAAAGAAGAATAAAATATTATTTTCTTCTCTAAACTTTTATAGAAGTTTTTTTTTTTCATCCCTGAACTTTTAAAAGTTCGATTTTCAATCCTAAACTTTACAAAACGTTTTACTTTTCATCCTTCCGTCCATGACCATTAATTTATGTCCTATGTGGCATAATAGAATGATAACATGGTATCTAACTTGGACCAAATGATTTTATTTATAAAATTATAGACATATGGCAAAAAGTTATTGGTACACATGGATTAAATATTTTTGTGATATGGCATACTTTTAAACTGATGAGGCATGTTAAAACAATAAAAAATAAATTCCAGATCGTATTTATGTTAAGAATTTATTAGGATTTAAAATAACAACTTAAAACACCAAAACACTTAAAAGAAAATAAAAAATCCAGTTCAAGCTGTCCATCTCTAATGATATTCAACCAAAACTTCCCAGATCTTTCATTCATTTTTTGATGGTTTTTTTTTTGTAGGTTTCTTTTTTTTTTTTTTTGTGTATGATTAAGTTTTGGATCTTTAGAGTGTTATATATAGAGAGTCATGAATAGAGGAAGGGTTTTCTCTTCTTCTTTTTTTTTTAACTTCTATTTTTTTGAGAAAATACCAGATCTTCTTGTAGTGTGGACTAGTGTGCAAGTGAGAGCAGAATTTTTATGGACAAGGATGAAAGTCTTTGTGATTCGTAAAGGCCACTGTTTATTGGTTGCTAAGAAACCCACTACTTTGTTGTCATTGTCATCATCTCCTTCTTCTTTCTCCAGTGCTCTCCTTCTTGTTTCTCTAGTGCTTGTCATCATTGCAAAAAAGGATGAACATTTGGATGGATTGAAATGAAACTGATGAGGACATGTGGGTGGGTGGTGGTTACTGGAGAATAGAGCTTGAATTAGTGCAACAGCGAGAGATTGAGGAGATGAATAGTTGGCTTAAATTAGGGATTTTGATATTTTTGGTGTTTTGAATTTTTATTTTAAATTTTGATAAATTCTTACATTAAAATCTGACCTATTATATTTTTATTTTATTTTAATCCATGTGTGCCAATAAATCTTTGTCATGTGTCCATAATTTTATAAATAAAACAATTTGGTCCAAGTCAGATATCACATCATCACTCTGTTAGACCACATTGAACATAAACTAACGAACATAAACGGAAGAATGAAAAGTAAAACATTTTGTAAAGTTTAGAGATGAAAAATGAACTTTTGAAAGTTTAGGGACAAAAAACGAACTTTTATAAAAGTTTAAGGATGAAAATGATATTTTACTCTAAAAAGAATAATAATAAATCCTTTCAATTTATGTTCGTCTGAATTGAATGATACAGGGTTTTAAAAAGAAAAAGAAAAAGAATTGAATGATACAGAATAAAACTAGATTAAAAAATAAAAAATAAAAAATAAAAAACAGCAAAAAAACAAATAATAATATCTCTGGAAGAAGTCCATATATATATATATATATATAATGGAAGCACTTTCTTTCTTTATTTTATTTTGAATGGAAGTAAAAAGCACTTCTTTTGTTTTTTTCCTTTTTGAGAAGACGAAGTAAAAGCACTTTAATAGCATGCAAGTAGCTGGCAATACGCAACGGTGACCAGTCAAAGGTCTTCCCTAGTCGTCGAAGTTTTTTTTACGCTGGTCCAGTGGTCCTAGCTGCTACAGTTCTATTTCATCTCCTTCTGTGTATTTATTGGCCTTACAGATGAAAGAAAGTAGTTAGGTTAGGATATCAGCCACTCACATTTTCCACTTACCTATGTACGATGATGATGATTGATGAATATGGTTGAGGACTTCGCGTCCTCTAATATTTTAATCTGAAATTTGCATGATGTAATTCACTATTACAAGATTTTCCGGTGGAAATATTATCAGGTTTAAGAGGCATATATGTATATATTTATCTATGTGAACAGAGGAATTAATATCCCCAAAAGCAGACCACGGTGTGACATGGATAAGAAGACATGCACAATTTCATGAATTGTAATTTTCAAAAGCTGATGAAGTCGTAATCGATGGATGTCGTACTAGATAAATAAATAAATAAAGGAAATATCACTATTGTTAATTGTTAATAAAAACACCCACACTGGCTATCTAAACGTTAGCCAAAATACCATTTAGCTACAATATATGCCTTCCCAAAAATCAAGAACTACCGTACTCGTCCTCTTATTTTACTGATCCTACTATCCCTTTAAGTTATTTGAACGATTAGTTAGTTTTGTTGTGGGTTTAGGTGTTGATTTGTGGATTTGATTTGGGTTGATTTGTGGGTTTAATTTCGGTGAGCCTATGTTGATTGTTGAGAAGACAGAGGAAAACTATAAAAAAATAAATAAAAAAGAGATATGGATAGGAATAATAATAAAAATGAATATTTAAATACACAATCAAATGTGTATGTTTTGAAAAGTGGATAGTTAAAATAGAAAATTGTTTAAATGCAAAAACACCCTTCGAGGTTTGGGTTAGTTGCGAAAATACCCTATAGGATTTCAGTTTTTCCATATATATTTCATATCAGCTAAATTGACTCCTATAATTAACTTTTATTAGCTATTTTTTATTTCGTGACCATCACTTGACCAGTAGTGCAAATTAGTTGGTGATTCTTCTTAATGTGGCCATTTGATCTTTAGATGATTTTTTTCATCCATAAGAGCTAGGTGAAGTTAGTTCCAATGTTCAATTTGGGGAGTATGAAAACCTCATAAAGTTATGACAAAGAATTAAACCATAAGGATTGTTTTTTGCATTTGGTCATTACAAAAAGTAGGTGATTATCCTAAAATAAAAAATAAATTTTAGGAAAGCTAATGTGAATGCTCTTACTTATTATTTAGGGTTTAGAAAATTCGATGTTGTATAAATATTACATCTTCTAAATTTAGAGTCTTTTTTTATCTTAATGTTAAAAAAATAAAAAATAAAAAATTGAATTTCATTGCTCATGTTATATAGATTATCCTATTAACCACGTTAGCATTTTTTATTAATTCATCTATTGATTTTTTAATATTACTTTCTCCTTTTTGTTGTCCTTTTATTTCCTTTTTCTTGATTTCCATTACACACTCTCTCTCTCTCTCTCTCTCCAAAGACAAATTGAATTAGCCCTTTATTCATTAGTTTGAATCTATTTTAAAATGCTATTGATTAGTTTATCGCTTATCAAATTGAGCCCTCCATGCTACCATGAAATCGTCAATTGGGCGAAGAATTTGGGAGGGAATTAGAATTAGAGGGACCTCTATATTTTTGGTTTTTGAGGAAAGCTATCGCCAATGTCGATATGTCCGAGTGGTTAAGGAGACAGACTTGAAATCTGTTGGGCTTCGCCCGCGCAGGTTCGAACCCTGCTGTCGACGTTTTTTGTAAAAGTTTTTTTTTTTTGGCGAAATGGCGAAATGGCTAATGTAATCACAGATATAATAGCTTCTCTCCTCTCTAGTCTTATTTTTTGAGATTTTGCTTTTACACGTACACAAAGCACTTCGACCCATAATCCTGCAGTTTGGGTCCATCCCCATATCTTCTACTCCCCATGCTGAGTTTTCTAGTTCAAGTTAAGATGGGCTGGTCCCTTTGGGTTTTCTCGCTCTGTCATGTTTAATAATCGTTTATTTTTTTTTTTGGTATAAAGGGAAATTTTATAAAACACTAAACAGCAAGAAAAGGAACAGGACACACCCTGTTAACATCCCTGCCAATGGCATCAGCCTCCAAGCAGAATACTAAGTCCACAAGCGGACTGTTGAATACAACGAATTCATTATCAAGTAAAGTGCCTAGTCTAGCCAATGCGTCAGCGCACCTGTTAGCCTCCCTATAAATATGTCTAACTCTCCTCTGAGGGATCCGGGTAACCATATGCCAGCATTCATCCATTAACGGAGCTCCACTAGAATTAGGAGAAGTTGGAGAATTTAGAGCCTCCACAATGGTTTTTGCATCTAACTCAATAACCACCGAATGAGCTTGAATTTGTAAACACAGCTGTAAACCATCACGAAGCGCCCATAACTCCGCTAAATAACAAGAGGTGTTCCCAATCTTTCTTGCAAAACCCATAACCCAAGTGCCATTTTCATCTCTAACAAGCCCACCTCCCCTTGCTGAACCAGAATTGCTAGCCACCGAACCATCCGTGTTCAGAGTGAACCAACCCGCCCCCGGTTTCTCCCATCTAATGCTCTTCATGATCCTCATTTTGGTCACCACACCATTATAGGCACAAAAGAAAAACTCAGAAGCCCGGTCCAAAATACATTTGTTCAGGTTTAGGCAAGGCTGTTTTTGTTTGAAAACACACGAATTCCTATTTTCCCAAAGCATCCAGATACATAACAAAAAAACAAGATTCCAAGGCAGGGGACCCGAGTTATAGATGAGCTTAGAGGTGGCATTAGAGGACAACCAATCCCGAAGACTTAAGGAAAAGAAATTTGAGTTACTTACCTGGCCTCCTAAATTGGTCCACACCGAGGTGCTGAAAGGGCAGTCACGTAACATATGCAAAATTGATTCAGCCTCGCCATAACACCGAGGGCAGTGGGCATCCACTGGAAGCCCTCTTTCCCACAAGCACTGATTCACCCCAAGGCTTAAATGCATGCACTTCCAAACAAACAATTGAATTTTGGGCAATATTTTTAACTTCCAAATCCACTGCCCATTAAAAGGAGCCTCCCCTTTATAGTCCACAGCAAGCAAGTACGCACTTCTAAGCTCAAATTCCCCTTTGGCCGAGAGTTTCCAGGCCAACCTGTCTTTAAATCTGTCAGAAAAAGGAACTGGAGTAGCCTGTATGTCACTAAGGACCTCTTCTGGAAATTCCATTTGGAATAAAGGCCAGTCCCACCTGCCCGTCAAATCCACAGCATCCTTGATCTTCAAAACTGCCGCCTCTTTAGATAAAGGCCCATGAATTATACTCCTTAGCGGGCCGAAACTGGTCCAGTCATCATACCACACCTCCAAATTACTATCAAACCCCGGAAGCCACTTAATTCCATTTTTAAAAACTTCTTTACCTCGCATCATTCCCTTCCAAATTCTAGAGCTAGGAAGCTTGCTTGCATTTCTAGAACTTAGTCTCTGAGGGCTGCAGTACTTCATTCTAAGAACTTTAGCCCACGGGGCCTTATCTTCAGTGTGGAACCTCCAGTTCAATTTTGCTAGGAGAGCTGTGTTTCTTCCTTTAGCCGTTTGAAGCCCCAAACCTCCTTCATCTTTAGGTCTTGTAACCTTCTTCCAGCCCACCCAATGCATTTTCCCCTTGTCTTCGGTCGACCCCCACAAGAAATCTCTATTTACTCGATCAATACCATCCAACACCTTACTAGGTAGCAGATTGCTTTGCATTATATAAGCTGGAACAGCTGAAGAGGAAGCTTGAATCAAGACTGCTCTCCCTGCCATAGATAAGAGGTTAGCCTTCCACCCTGCAAGCTTAGTCTTCACTCTATCTAACACAAAACCAAAGTCCTGATTACTGTTGCCTTGATGCTTAATAAGGAAACCTAAGTATTTCCCCAAGCACTCAGTTTGATGGAAACCGAGAATATCACTAAAAGCCTCCCTATCATCCTGTTCAATATTTGGTGAAAAGTAGACCCTAGACTTAGAATCACTCACTGTTTGCCCGAAGCACCTACAAAAGGTATCAAGAACCTCCCTGATGGCGCTACAATTCTCAGCATTTGCCCTAACAAAGAACACAAGATCATCGGCAAAAAAGAGGTGAGAAAAGGAAGGGCCACTCCTGGAAGCCTTAACCGGACACCACTCCTTAGCCTCACACTTTTCTTGGATGAGCTGGCTTAAGAACTCCATGCACAAGATAAAAATGTACGGCGATAGCGGATCCCCCTGCCTTATACCTCTCGAAGGCTTGAAAGGCTCAATGCTCCCTCCATTAAAAAGAATTGATGTCGAAACAGTAGAAATGCAGCTCATAATGATCTCAATGAGGTTTTCGGGGAAGTTGTATCTAATTAACATACTCCTAATGAAACCCCATTCAAGTTTGTCATAAGTCTTCTCCAAATCAATTTTAAGAGCCATATAACCACATTTTCCCTTAGCTCTCCCTATGGTATGAATAATCTCCTGCACTATAATCGCATTATCCATACCCCTACGCCCTGGAACAAAAGCTGTTTGGCAAGGGGAAACAATTTGCTCCAATAAAGGTCTAATTCTTCCCACCAGGATCTTAGACACTATCTTATAGACAGAGTTACACAGGCTCATAGGATGATAGCTACCAATGGTTTCAGGTCCCTGGTTCTTTGGAATTAGCACAATGTTTGTATTGTTCATGTACTCCGGGATTTTTTTCTCCCTAAAAACAGCATGCACCTCTTCCCTAACCGATCTTCCCACCACAAGCCAGAATCTTTGGAAAAAACCAACATGTAACCCATCCGGACCAGGGGCTTTAAAAGCTTTTAAAGACCAGAGAGCGACTCTAATTTCCTCATCTGTCACCAAGTGACTAATACTGTTCTTCTCTTCACATGAGAGCTTAGGCTGCCATTGCAAACTGTTGTTGAAATCCCAAGTCACTGCCTCTTGAGAAGTAGAGTAGATATTAATAAAACTATCCCTAATATAATTAGCCACCTCTTGCTCTTCCGACACCCATTCCCCCGCCTCATTCTTAATAGCATTGATCAAATTACTCTTCCTACGAGCCAGTGCTGAAACATGATAAAAGGAAGTATTTCTATCTCCCAAAATCATCCAATTAATTCTAGATTTAAGAGCCCACAAATCCCTTTCTTGTTCTAGCACATCATCCAACTCCTTAATTAGCAAATTTTCCTACTAGAGATGATGAAGGCTGGTTCGCCAAAGCCCTTTGAACCCCATCAAGCCGAGCCACAACCCTTTTCTTCTTATGAAAAATGTTCCCAAATTGGTTCTTATTCCATAAACTGGCCTGTTTGGTAAACATCTCAATTGATTCAAGAAGCTTCCTAGGATGCTGCCAAGATTGATTAACCACATCGGAGAAGGAAGGATCCGACAGCCAAAAGGATTGGAATCTAAAAGGTCTCGTAAGGTGCAACTGTCTACTAGGATTTGTCTCCATCAAAACTGGACAATGATCTGAGTGACACCTAGTCAAGTGCGACACCTTAGCATCTGGGTACAAAAGACACCAGCTAGGATTCATAAAATATCTGTCAATTCTCTCTTGAATAAGACTACTAATCTCCCTTCTATTCGTCCACGTGTATCTCGGCCCACTAAAACCCTTATCCACCATATTACATTTATCCAGGCAATCCTTCAAAAGAAGCGATCTATTTATACTAACTGGTCTTCCCCCAAACTTATCCCCCTCTGCCAGGGGTTCATTAAAATCTCCCGCTATAATCCAAGGCTTACTATGCAACTCTGCAACTCTCATAAGATTATTCCACAACACCTGCCTTTCCACAAGCCTAGGCCTAGCATACACAGCAGACAAAATCCAAGAAAGGTTAGAATGAAGTACCTTCACTTCGGCATGAATTTCTTGCTCCATACTCTCTAGCTTCACAACCTCCACTCTAGCTGAATTCCAAAGAAGCCAAATGCCACCCGCGAACCCAACCGTCTCTACAATAATAGCACCATCGAAAGGAAGGCGATCTGTAATCTCCTTTGCTCTGTCACCCCCAACCCGAGTTTCCATAACAACCAAAATGTCCAGATTATGCATCCTAACCAACTCCTTAACATGCCTCTAAAAGTTGGGCTTCAGAGCACCCCTGCAATTCCACACTATAATATTCATTATTAAAAGACTACAAAGATCAAACCAGTCAAGCAGAGTTAGCAAACTCTCCGCCTTCCTCTCCAAACTCCAAACCATCCATGCCATCCTCTCCCGTGCACTTCCCATTTCGGACCACAAAATCGTCGGTAGCTTCAACATACCCCAATTCAGCTCCTTTGCCCCAGACTGGTTGTTGTTCTCTAAGATGGGTTTGATCACACAAACTCCCATCGATGGGACAGCCCTCTCCGCTCACCTTGCTTCGCACCTCACTGATGCTTGCTATAAGACCTCTAGCCTTACACTAGTCACCATCCCCAGACTGGTCTTCCTTCACACTCGCACCACCACCCAATCGGCCACACCCAGAACCATCATCGGCCTGAGATTGGAGCCCAAGCTTGCCTCGGTTACTTGCTGCAAACTGAAACAAGTCCCCGGACCCCTAACCATCACCGTCCTGCCCCTGTGCAACCCAGACCGACTTTGTGTGAGTGTCTTTTCTACTCTCTTCTCCTACCTCAGACTTCGACACCCACTTAGAAGCCCTATTTCTTGCCAATTCTTTTTTCCCCTTCACCGAAGAGCTGGATCGGGCCTCATTAAGAACCACTCCCCTCTTGTGACCAGCAGATGTTTCTCGGCCCACAACGAAAGGCCCATTGGCCTCTACCCTCTTTATACATTCAGGCCCACTCCTTGTGACCCCTTTCGGCACAGCCCTGTTGGCCTCTCTGTCCCAGCCCACATTTGAGGAATTAGTGCCAAGCCTAACGTCCTCCTACTGTCTAACCGAATTCAACCCCAATTCAGGAGGTCCCTCCACCCCCGCGGCATTCCTTGTCCTTCTTTGTCCAGATTTTTTACGTGTCACCATCATCCACGCCCCGTACGACTCATTGTTCATATCCACTCCACTACCATCTGACACATCAGTCCCAACCTTAGTACTATCCGTAGCATGCATTGCGTGAGGGTTAACGGCCTGATTTTCACGCTCATCGCCAGCTCCACCCTCCGGCGGCTTTTGGTTCGTAATAGTGTACAGACACACCTCCTTCCTGTGTCCTACCCTCCCACACGAAAAACACAAACTATGTATACCTTCATAGGTCACCGGCTGCTCAAACCTACCAATGAGCACCATATTAATAAGAGGCTTATTTATATCTATCTGTAAAGCGTACTCCCCTCTCTCTTCCATAGCCGTGTGAGAATCTATTCGCAGGACCCTACCAATGGAGTCACCAATCTGCTTCAGTACCTCTGTTTCGTATAACTCCATGGGAAGACCATGGAGCCGAACCCACACAGCTATGGAGTTCACGTTAGCAATAGCTGGTTTGAAGAGTGGTTCCCATGGCCTAATGGCGAGAAAATGTCCACCAATGAACCACGGCCCTTTTTCAAGAACAGCATTTAAATCTTCTTTCAGAGTAAAGCGGACTGAGTAGAAACCGTATCCTAACCTCACCAAATCAATCCTCCCCGATGGTTTCCAAAGCAAGTTGAGTTTGTTTTGGAGAAAGCTAAAACCCACTGCCTTGCCAAAAGGTTTGATAATTAACATTAAAGCCCATGGGCTCCTAATCCTCATTTTGGTTTCCTTGGACAGTTTCACCGCTACTAGACCTTCCCGAAGATCCAGCAATTCATCATCTGATTCGGCTTCTTCCTCCATAATATCAGTAAAATCAAAAGCCTTGGCGAATGCACCTGGGATTTCTCCCACGAGCTTATCCTTAAAGGACTTCTTAGGCAACCCCCATGCTTCTTGATGCCAACGGGATGAACCACCTTCACTATTTCCAACTTTGAACCCGCCGTGGTGAACATCCTTGACCTTTTTTTTACTACGTGAAATCTTAGCCTCTTCTTCCCTAGAGAGCACACGATGCTTGGGTCGCTCCATTCTTTATTTTTATAACTTGATAGTTTGCTTCATCCGAAATTGACATATATTGTAAACATCAACCTACTATACCTGCATAAATTTTGTAATCAATTTCTACGGGAAAACCTTGTAAGCAATTTTATACTGTTTCCCTTTTATTCATTAGTTTGAATCTATTTTAAAATGCTATTGATTAGTTTATGGCTTATCAAATTGAGCCCTCCATGCTACCATGAAATCGTCAATTGGGCGAAGAATTTGGGAGGGAATTAGAATTACAGGGACCTCTATATTTTTGGTTTTTGAGGAAAGCTTTCGCCAATGTCGATATGTCCGAGTGGTTAAGGAGACAGACTTGAAATCTGTTGGGCTTCGCCCGCGCAGGTTCGAACCCTGCTGTCGACGTTTTTTGTAAAAGTTTTTTTTTTTTGGCGAAATGGCGAAATGGCTAATGTAATCACAGATATAATAGCTTCTCTCCTCTCTAGTCTTATTTTTTGAGATTTTGCTTTTACACGTACACAAAGCACTTCGACCCATAATCCTGCAGTTTGGGTCCATCCCCATATCTTCTACTCCCCATGCTGAGTTTTCTAGTTCAAGTTAAGATGGGCTGGTCCCTTTGGGTTTTCTCGCTCTGTCATGTTTAATAATCGTTTATTGATTCAGGCGACAAATAAAGTGGACTACTTGCACCTTGGGCCTCAAAACCCTTCGCGTCCAGACCCATTCGTACCACCCTAAACTTAGTGGTCATTATATGCATCTGCCCTTTTTCTATTTCTTCGAGAGTTCGGGATATTAATCATATTGCATCACTTAACCATTGGGCTGCTATGGTATCTGTGAACCTCAAAAAACTTAAGCCTTCTCTGTTGACTGAAGATATCTTAGTCACGCTTAGACCCAAAAAAGTTTGAGCACATGTAAGTTCCAGACTTTCAGGTTCAGCCTACCAATTTACATTTTTTCTCCACACACCCAAAAAGAAAAAAAAAAAAAAAAACCCATAGAGCAAATTATAGGTAGCTCTTTTTTATATTTATAGATATAACAGTTTTATAACTAACGGCATATCTGTAATGATTTTTTTTTATCATTGAAGAGGAGAAAAATAAGCTGACGGGTCCAAGCAATGTTGATGGACGGGCCCATTAGGTGCAAGACTTGGTAAGGACGGATTTGTTGGCCACATGTCAGACAGAATCTCTATATGGGAATACTTGCGGCACACCTCTTAGATTCTAGGGGTAATTAGAGTCCTAGCGCAATTAAGGTTCTAGAAGCTGCGTGCATCGATGGAGATCTTCTTTATAATGAATATAACTTGTCCATCACGTTTGGGACTCCTCAAGAGGATTTCTACAAGGAAAGACTTCGACTCCAAGTAAAAAAGGTCAACTTTCGACGACTATAAAAGTCCCAATACCCTCACAAATCGAGGTACGCTTAATTTTACCCTCTCTAGCACTCTAGAGTTGTGAGCATATTTCTGACTTGACCTTCGGAGGGTATTTGGCCGGCACCACACCGGTGCTCTTCGCGAGGTTTTTCCTTCCCTTTGTT
This sequence comes from Quercus suber, assembly GCF_002906115.3. Classification (NCBI taxonomy): domain Eukaryota; kingdom Viridiplantae; phylum Streptophyta; class Magnoliopsida; order Fagales; family Fagaceae; genus Quercus; species Quercus suber. The sequence continues at coordinate 102,751 of NW_027069618.1, forward strand.
GTGCAGGTGCTAATTTGAGTGTGCGAGGATCGTGTAGCTCACTGGTGTTTTTTTTTCGGCATCATCAATCATCAAGCTAAAATACCAATTAATTTTTTGTATAGACCTAATTCAAACCCTAAATTTTTTATTCAATAACAAGAAATTTTACCAACTGAACCAACCAAAACCCAATTAGGTAAATTATGGTTAGCTTAAACTCAAGTTCAAGGCCAAATGGGTTAAATTGTAAATACACTTTTCTTACACATTTAAAGTGGTAACAAATGAATATCTTAACCATCAAATAACTCTTAAAAAACTTGACTTCACTTAATAAATCCAACCCTCTATAATGAACAAAATACCACCAAAACACCTCTTGAAAACCACCTTAATAACCAAAATACCCAGCATTGAAAAACAAATTAGACACAATCTATGAAAAGTTTCCTTAAATGTCACCAATTCATTCATGCATCTCTTAAGGGTAAATGTGCCACTCAAACAACATGTTGAATAACAGCAATGTTGTCCAGACTTCACAGGTCACTACCAATTTTCAACACATTTTCTAGCCACTTGTGACACTTTCATTTGTCAACACATTATTTGATAATTGGTGTCAATTACTATCATCATCCATCATCATTTGTTTCTCTCAACATAAATTTCATGTGTTTCAATATGATCACATTCTACGGTCTTATATTTCAAGTTTAAGTTTTCACCTTAAATTTGAGGGGGATGTTAGAGATTTTATGGCTCAAACTCTTTATAAATCAATATATTTGTAAAGCAAGCAAAGTTATCTTAATTTTACTTGTAGCGCAAGTAATGCAACTCTAGAGCTAATCTTTAATTAAATATTTTTAAAAATTGCTATTATATATATATATATATATGCATCCTAAATTAGCTTTTCTTTAAGAAAATATTATAAAGTGAAGACCCCTTGTGAATGCAGGTCATCAAGAACAACTACATTAATTTTGTTTATGCATTCTATTTCAATTTGTTAAATGAAAAGATTGGTCCAATTTATTAATAATAGCAATGATGATGATGATGAATGTAGTGTTTTTTCTTTTCTTTTTTCTTTTTTTGAATAAAAAAAAGTGAAGAAAAATTTCAAATCAAAACAAAACCTATTATACTTCTTGAGTTTGATAAATTTTCACTAATTTTGATCAATTTTTAAATTTATTAGTTTTTAGCTAAAATTGTGCCGATATAAGGTAGTAAGTCACAATTACATGATCAAGCAGATATGTATAATTTATTTATTTATTTATTATTATTATTATTTTTTTTTTTTACAATCGTGAAGCCAAGAAATGCATTAATTGATCAATTCCATTAGTCTTTATTCCTTATTGTGCATAATTAGGAAAATTTTTGTTTTTTTTGTTTTAAAGTAAAAATTAGGTAAGTAAACGTAACATGTTATTGTTCGTGAGTAATGCATGTCCGATTGTCCGGTAATAAAAATAAATAAAAAAAGGGTCGTGTACGTGTAAATATATTGCGGAAACAAAATGCGGGGCCCGGCGCGTCATACATAAATCATGAGGAGTCCACGTGGCCTTACTCAGCTCCACATAACCAAACGAAATCAAATCAGACCAGCTCAGCGAATCGGAATCTCAGCGCTATCCTATGCCACGTGGATCAAACGTCATCACCGAAGCAGAATCATATATATATGTATGTCCTGCTTGAACCAGAGGAAGCAAGAGCCGAAGCAGTGGGCCAATGGGGTGTGTAAATAAGATCACAGACAATCTTGTTCCCTCAACGAGTCAACACCTGGCAATGCCGGACACCACAACCTAGCTATTGTCCCGAACCATAGTACCTAGATGTGGAGCATTCCCATTCAACTTCAAATTACAATTCTAGCCTCGAATCATTTCCGTTGCTTTCCATATAAATCAGTTTGCTCTTTTTGGGTTATTGTTATTATTTTTTTTTAGAGTGGGTTATTTTTATTTTAAACATTCAAAGAAGTCACCAAAAAAAAATAAAAAATAAAAAAATAACTTCATTAGAATAGTTTATATATATATATATATGATAATTTTACACACTAAATTTTAAATGAATTCAAGATAAATTCGTAATGTCATTTTGATCAATTCTTTTTCTTTTCTTTTTCTTTTTTGTCATTTTGATCAATTCTATTTTTATTTATAAGAGCTTTATCTTGTATTTCATGCATATTTTAATGACCATGTAATCTGCTTGTATCACTAAAACACCCCATTAATACTAGGAAATTATATACTGTGTTTGAGAGTTAAAATAGCAAAACTATTTTCTTTATTAAAAAAAAAAAGAGAGAGAGAAAGAGAAGAGAATAGCAAAACATCGAAACCATAAGGTTTGAGTCAAGCGGAATAAGAACCTAATCAACACATCTGAATGATGAGATTTAAAATTACATCGAGTAAATGAAAGATATCACTCTTGTATTATGCTCACAAAACATATATAGAGTTACCATGTTTTTATACGGTAACATTTACCTTCTATGTGTTTTTTTTTTTTTTTTTTTGAGAGAGTTTCAATCTATGGCGTCCGCTCCTGATGATAGCTCTTTATCATCAGACCAAGACACCAATCAGTTTTTGGTGTAGGCGGAGATTGAACCCCAGATCTCTTATACAACCATCAGAGACTTTACCAGTTGAGCTAACTGGAACCCACACCTTCTATGTGTTTTGAAGCTTAAACTATTCTCGCTAATATTAAAGGAATTTAATCATGTGGAAATTGCCAACAATACTTGTTTAAATAAAAAGAATTTTACCTTAAAAGCTTCCGTTTCATAAATATACATAAATCCAAATGAGGATTGAAACAAGAATTTTGAGAGAGAGAGAGAGAGTAGAATGTTCTTTTTCTCTCTTTGTGATATTGTTACTTGCTCCATCATTGAATTGCATTAAATTAGAGAAAAAATAGCCTATCAAAAAAAAGTAATGATAGTCACGCACTAACTAATACTGTATTACACACACTCTACCACATGGACCAAAATCATGTTTTAAAAATACAATTTCAAAAGAAAGTGTATATGAAGTGTGTAAAAAAATTTTCCTTAAAAGCAAACTAGAAGAAAACATGCATGTATAGCAAACCACAAGGAGGTAAATATTTAGTAACACAAACTTAATATGGGAGTAACTCATAGTTAGTTTTTACGCGTAACATTAACATACGCGTAAAATACTCGTACATCCATAAGTTATAAATAAACTCGCGTTTCTAGTTCACTTTCCAAATGTACAAAGGTAATCACATTTAAAAAAAAAAAAAAAATGAAAGTATAGTTTACGTTAGTTGCACCTACATTATAATCGATCAATTAAAAATGCATTTGAATGGTAAAAAATTGTTGTCGTAAATAAGAGATAACTCACTTTACAAAGCCTAAAAGATAACAATTCAAGAAGATAAAGTGATAAGCTTTAACTTACTAGAGGCCTATAGTAGTAGTCAAAAATTGCCAACCTCATGCTACCAGCTGTCTTTCTCCCGATTTAATATATCTTTCTCTTTTATACTTCCTCCCTAAGTCTCTCTTATATTATTTTTCACCCTTAAACCTCTTTTATCTTCATCAAAATATCATTATGGGATGAATAGTAAAAGAATTTTTTTTTAAAAGTAAAATTAATATATTCAAGAGAAAAGTAGTAAGTAGGATAAACTAAAATAGACAAGTAACAAAGAGGTGAACAAGTTTATTACATTGTTTTTATTTAGTTAAAATTGTTTATTTTGGATTTATGAATAAGTAGAACATTATTTGATACGTAATTCGATTATTATCTTACAGACAAAAAATTAGTATTATTGTTGATTTAATCATGATTATTGAAATAATTTTTTTTATTAAGTAGATTATTTCACAATAAATTGTTGAGAATTTTCTATATGACTGTAATATGATTAATGTTTTCGGATTTTTATTGCTAAACTTAAATATATAAATGTATTATACTCATACTATACACAAACAGTTCTTTTTTCTTTTTTATATTTTTCTAGAAAAATTTTGAAACTTAATGATATATATCACATGATATGTCACATTTCTTAGACGCACTGGAAAAAGAAAACAAAGTACGAATGAATCCTCTCGCTCTCTCAAGGGAAGAACAAGAGGAACTGGTACAAAGTAATAAAAAATTTAAAGATGTTAGGCATGCAGACTACAATGAAAGGCAAGGCTCTGGTTCTTCATCTCCGAATCAAGGCCAAGGCATATGGAATGAGTTAGGGTCTTTCAAGGACAGGCTTATTGGGGATATACCAAGTGCATATACTCAAGCTTTTAGCTTCGGAGAAACCATGGAGGATGATGAAGAGTCTGATGAGGAGGTGGAAAATCTTTGTGAAGGGCTTGTTGCGATTAGATTTTCTAGAGGGTTTAAGAAGCAAATTCAAACCCCATGGACAAGAGCTCTCATAGTGAAGGTCTATGGCAAGTCGGTGACTTTAAGCTTTTTGCACAATAGACTCCTATCCATGTGGAAACCTGCTGGGAGGTTGGATTGTGTTGATTTGGGGCATGGGTTTTTCCTGACTCGATTTTACTTGAGGGATGACTATGAAGCTAAATTGAAGAAAGGACCTTGGTTCATTGGAGAGCACTTTCTCTCCATTAGACCATGGGAGCCAAATTTTCGTCCCGCATCAGCAAATGTTACATCAATGGTTGTATGGATTAGGTTCAATGAGTTACCGATAGAATACTATAACTCTGAAGCATTATTGCAAATAGGTAAAGCTATTGGGAATGTTTTAAGGGTTGATACCCACATTGCAAATGAAGTAAGAGGCAGGTTCGCAAGGTTGTGTGTTCAGGTTGATGTGCATAAGCCATTGGTGATAGCAATCTTGATTGGTAAATTTGAAAAACCAATATGCTACGAAGGAATACAAAAATTATGTTTTTCTTATAGCAGAATGGGTCATCGGAAGGAAGGATGTCCGTTCATGGTTCGACCAGATCCAGTGCCAAGAGAGGTGGATGTGGTGAACATAAGGGATGTTGGAGCCTGATCACCTCAATCATGTGAAGAGCATGCAACTGCCAGGACTAATGCAAGTAAGGGGCCCAGCAGTGTTGTGCATGGTAATGCACATGAAGAGGCTCAGGAAAGGCTGTATGGTCCTTGGATTATTGTGATGCATAAGAGGAATGTGACAAAAAAATCAAAAGAGTGGAAGGGCCCTCACTGTATTAGACAACAGTCGGCTAAGAAAGGAGCAAAGGTAGACAAAACATGAGGCAAAACTTAAGCTGGTTGTTAGGAAACAAAACTTAGCTAATGGGCCGAGTAGGGAGGCTAAAAGGAAAAGCACATCCCTTAAAAGTAGTTTGGAGGCCAAAATAGAGAGCTCTATTCAAAGTGTGAAGCAGGTTAGCTCTCAACAAGCTCAAGGTGCATCATCTAGGAACCATGCAACCACAAAGATAATGCAAGTGGACCCACGGGCTGATAGAGAATGAAGTAAAAGACAACACAAAAATAGTACCTTAGTCAAGGGTAAAAAGGCAATTGCATGCGCAAGGGTCTTATTAGAAGCCTCATCTAACGCCGAAAGAGATAATACCCTTTCTTCATTATCTCAAAATCATTCTAACACCCAAATCCTTCACTCCTTGCATATTTAACCAAGTAGAGTCCAGCCAAGCAATGTTCAGCCAAACCAAGATGAATAATCAAAGGAGTTGAAGGAAGCTCAAACCCGAGAGCTCTTGCTAAGTTTCAGTTCTAAAGTGTGTCATGGGCAGAAATGGGCTATAAACATGGAATGGATCATAGTGGAGATACCAGACATTGTGCTAGTGGAGATTCGTGTGAATCCAACTCATGTGATGGGTTGGTTCAACAACAAGCTTTGGAAGGCGTGGAAAAATATATTTCCGTTGACAGAGAGGAGTGCAAAGGAGGGAGGATTGGATCCAGCGTGAACAAAGGCGAGGAATCCGTGGTGGGAGTTTTTGGTGGACACACCATCACCGAAGGAGGAGGGTCAGCTTATTTGGGAAACACTACCTCAAATCTTGCCAATGTCAGTACTATGCGAAGTTAACCCAATGGAGAGTTTGTCAGAATGACGCATGTTGGAAGAGCAACCAATTTCAACTTTTCATATGGGGAACAAGCATGCTACGAAGCTGATACATGTCTTTCATCCAACTGTGGTGTTCATTGTTCATGGGTCATCCTAAGAAATGGATATGGGAGTGCTGCAACACAACATAACAATGTGTCTAGGAGAGGGGCAGACGAAGGAGATGCTGAAGCGGATCAGATGAAATTTGAGGGAGGAGGTGAAATCCCTGCTACCTTTTGATGAATGTCCGATTCCTCAACACCATTTCCTAATGAATATCATAATATGGAATTGTAGGGGCGTTTTGAAGCCCTCATTTCAAAGTCATGTTAGAGAGTTGGTTCATAACCATGATTCGGAAATTTTAGTGTTGATGGAAACCAGAATTGGGGGTGATAAAGCTAGAGAGATATCAAGCAGGCTTCCTTTTGATGGGGCAGCTCATACAAATACCATTGGTTACGCCGATGGTCTTTGGATGTTGTGGAAGTCAAATAGGGTGGAGGCTTCTACTTTATCTAGTACTGAGCAAGAAATTCATGCTATTGTTAAGGTAATGAATTCTAACTCTAGCTGGTTATTTACTGCAGTTTATGCTAGCCCTAGGACTGCCGAAAGGCACATATTATGGGAAAATTTAAATAAAGTTATGGAGCTTCATAATATGCCTTGGGTAGTAGTGGGTGATTTCAATGAGCCTCTTTTAGATGAGGATAAATATGGGGGTGGGCAATCGGTGTAAATAGATCCTTATTATTTAAAGAGTTTCTAGATAATTGTGACATGATTCATATTGTTTTTTCTGGTCCTCGCTTTACTTGGACTAACAAAAGGGAATTACAAGCTCTTATTCGAGAAATGATAGACAGGTTTCTTGTAAATGCAAGTTGGTGCCTTTTATACCCGGATGCTAAGGTAGTTCATCTAACAAGATGCCATTAGATCATTGCCAGGTAATGCTTAATATGCTCCCAACAGGGCACATAGGGAGAAATAGACTTTTCAAGTTTCAAACCTGCTGGTTGACAGATCCTACTTTTCCTAAGGTCATGTCGCAAGCGTGGAGAATGCCTATTGATCTTGAGGAGGCCATAGATAACTTTACAAAGAAGGCTTCGGCTTGGAATAAGATACATTTTGGAAATATCTTCTCTAAGAAAAAGAATATAAAGGCTAGACTGAACGGCATACAAAGGGCAGTTTGTGTCAAGCCTTCAATGTTCCTACTCAATCTTGAAAAACAATTGCTAGAGGAGGTCAACACGATTTTGAGGCAAGAAGAGGAATTTCGGGCATTAAAATCCCAAGTAAATTGTCTTATTCAAGGTAACCGCAATACCGCCTTCTACCATGTCTCCACTCTAGTTAGAAGAAAATAGAATAAGATTTCAACAATCAAAGATGCAATGGGGGAGTGGCTGTATGAAGAAAATACAATCAAGGAGTTTATTCATGATGGATTTAACAAAGTTTATACAACCTCTCTACCTAGTGCCTCCAGATCATATCTGTCAATTTGTCAGTGGCAAGTCAGGTTATTGGAAGATGAAATGACGAGTATTAGTGGGGTTGTGATAGAGGAAGAGATAAAAGTAGGCCTGTGGTCACTAAAAGCTTACAAAGCTCTAGGTCCAGATGGATTGCATGTCGGTTTCTTTCAAAGATTTTGGTTGGTTGTTGGTAACTCAGTAATGGAAGAGGTGAAGAGGGCCTTTGCAAAAAGGAAGGTTCCAAGCTATTTGAATAAGACTCATATTGCTCTTATTCCTAAGATCCAAGGCCTTGAGACTTTGGGTAACTATAGGCCTATAAGCTTATGCAACTTAGTCTACAAGATTATCACGAAGATCATAGTCAATAAATTGAGACCGTATTTGGATAAGCTTATATCTTTGCACTAGGTAGCCTTTGTTCCAAGAAGGAAGGGGATAAATAATGCAATTATAGCCCAAGAAATCATTCACTCTATTAGCAAGAAAAGAGGAAGAGTTGGGTATATGGCTTTGAAGATTGATTTGAAGAAAGCTTATGACAAGCTTGAATGAAGTTTCATCAAGGATATGCTTATTAGAATCAATCTTCTGGTGGATCTTATTGAAATTATTATGAGTTGTATTTCGACGGTCACAACGTCTATTCTGGTTAATGGAGATGCCTTAAAGTCGATATACCCCTTGAGGGGAATAAGGCAAGGAGATCCGCTATTTCCATACTTGTTCATTATTTGTATGGACTATCTTAGGCAGCTTATTGAGAAGAAATGTATGAGGAAGGTATGGCAACCAGTTAAGGCCTCTTAGAACGGACCAGCCTTCTCCTATCTTTTCTTTACAGACAATCTTGTTCTCTTTGCCAAAGCGGATTATGTCAATTGTTTAGCCATTAGGGATGTGCTTGATGATTTTTTATGTTTATCGGGCCAAACTATCAGTGAATCCAATTCAAGGGTTTACTTCTCACCAAATGTTGATAGGGATAGTAGAGAATCTATCTGTGACATACTTGGCTTTACCTCCACTCTGAATCTTGTCAAATATCTAGGGATCCCTATTAAAGATTCAGGCACCTCCTCCCAAGACTACAATTTCATGTTGGAAAGGGTTAAACAAAAGCTTGTGGGTTGGAAGGCAAATTTGTTGTCTTTGGTTGGCCGAGCTGTGCTCATTCATGCTTCCATAGCAACTATCCCATCCTACATGATGCAATGTGCTCATCTTCCAGGGAAAATTCTTGATGGATTAGATCGGGTTAATTGAAATTTCCTTTGGGGTTCCTCGAAGACAGCCAAGAAGGTTCATTGGATTGGGTGGCAAAAGGTGATGAGAGCTAAGGATGAACGTGGTCTTAGGCTGCAAACGGTTGTGATGGTCCTTTTTTGGACAGTACCCAGGCCCAAGTAGAAACAAGGATCTTGGGCCCTTTACTTGTTGTTTGGTGAACTAAGTTTAGTTCACTGCAACTAAATAGGGGCTGATTATGAACCAAGTTGTGTGCAAGTCACATAAATATCCTCAAGGCAAAAATATGATTCCTCCTAAGCAATAAATACCATTATAAGTTTTTTAGTGTCATAAAATGACCATTTACTCTTATGAAATAAGTAAAATAAGTATTCATAATATTTACAATGAGAAGGAGATTGAAATAGAGTATTTGAGGCTTATTTTTTATTGTGTGAACATTTAAAAAATTCATTCATTTGGTACCCCAAGCGTAATATCGTGGTACCTCGGGCGTGATGTCGTGATTCCCAAGGTTACTAGGCCTGTAAGAACCCAGAATGTTGATTCTCTGAACTATACAATCTTTCTCCATGCTTATTATGCAATAGAGTTTTGTCATTTCCCTTTACCTCTATAGTTCCTGCATAAAAACACATTATACAATACACATATCTTCAAATAATTGTTAGTTTCTTAGATTAGGATATAAATTTTAATACATATACATAAATGTAAATGAATTTCATGAGAATAATTCAGCTACGAGGATCTTAGCCACAATTCTCACAGACTTAGTGCTTTTGCACAAGACTTGTGGGATTTGGAACTCAAGTCCAAGTGGCTTTGCTTGGGTATTGTCTTCCAAGATAGTTAGGTGAAGAGGATTTTTGTGAGAGAGAGTGCTATCTGATGTGTGTATGTTTTGGCATATGTTTCTTTGAAGGCTAAGTGATATTTTGAATGAACTCAAGGATATGGGACAAATTCCTCCACCTTGGCTTTCTTATTTTGTTTCTTTCTTTCTCTTCCTTGCTGGGCTATTAAAACTCTAAGAATATATCTTTTGAACCTCTGAACTATCCCTCTGAATCCTTTTTTTCTCCCTTTCCAATCCCCCCTTTTGACATGCCTTAGTGTTCTTTTTATAGCAGACCTGGTCCGGTACCCTAGGCGAGGACGCCCCCGGTCTGTTGGGTAAAACCATGTCTTCTAGAGCCTAAAAATGTGCATTGGGCAGATGTTTAGCTTATTTAGGCAATTATAACTCAAAAGGAGCATTTGGCTTTATTTACAAATGGAAGATTCTTTCTTGGAAAGTCAAAGGAATGGGTGGGCTGCACAATGTACCCTGGGCGAGGACGCCCCTGGTCTGTTGGGTAAAACCATGTCTTCTAGAGCCTGAAAATGTGCATTGGGCAGATGTTTAGCTTATTTAGGCAATTATAACTCAAAAAGGGCATTTGGCTTTATTTACAAATGGAAGATTCTTTCTTGGTAAGTCAAAGGAGTGGGTGGGTTGGACAATGTACCAGATGACAACTTTAGTTGAAAATGACAATTGAGAGGAAATTGTGGGAAAGTGTCATGCACATGGGGGAACTGAGATTTCCATTAGTTCATGCATTCCAAGCAAATATATGAACCAAGGGAAAACTTTGGGATCTTCATTTCACCAGAAATCACTTCCCTATCAACCAAACCATTCCTCCCTTACTATCCACTCGGGATCCCACGAGCTTGGACCATGGGTTACAAAGAAAATACCTGGTTTTGCTTGGATTTTTAATGGCTTTTTTGCTGGAAATCTAAACATACATAGGGTCTTGATGTTGATTCTTCTTGGTACATGTCCTCTGGCTTGACTGAGATCCTTACTGCATGTCCTCTGACTGGGATCCTTGCTGCACGTCCTCTAACCTGACCGAGATCCTCTTCTTTTTTCTTTATTATTATTATTATTATTTCTTTCTTTTTTTTCCTTCTTTTTGGAACTTTGGGCCTTCATGGTCCTTCTTAACTTCATGAATTGGACATTTTTTTGTTAAGGCCCATGGTCTTTCCTTACTATTCATAGAATGGACTTTCTTGTGAAATTTTGGTCTTCAACAACGGTAAAGGGAAGAAATATTTCCCTTCTTGCAAAGTTGAATTGGAGATTAAACACTTAAAAAGAAGCACCTTGGGCTAAAGTTTTAAGAGCCAAGTATTGCCATAACAGAAGTGTAAATACTCCTAATGCTAATAGGCTTCCTTGCTCTCATGTTTGGGTAGCCATTAAAAAAGGCAGGAAGGTCTTTACCAAAGGTAGTAAATGGATGGTGGGAAGGGATAGGAAGCTGAATTTTTGGTATGGTAATTGGACAAAGTTAGGTCCTCTTCGGCAGCTCATTCAAGGCCCCCTACCTAGAGAAGCTCCTAGTTGGGAAGTGAAAGATGTAATACTTGACACAAGATGGGACTGGGATCGTATGCCATTTGTTTTTCCACTAGAAATCAAATTAATGCTCCAAGCAACCTTGATGCCCTTAATAGGAAGGGGAAGTGATAAGCTTGCATGGATGAATAATCCTAGAAGGGACTTTGACTTAAAGAGTGCTTATAAACTTGCCATAGGGATTGATACGAATGTCGTTTTCTTTGCTAGCTGGATTTGGAAGTTGATGACATTGCCACGTATTAAAACTTTCTTATGGCAATGTGCTCATGAGAGCATCGATGTGAAGACTTGCCTTATGCAAAGGGGAATGATTAATGGATTACTGCCCCATTTGTCATCAAGAAGCTGAAACAGTATTGCATGCTCTAAAGGATTATGCTTAAGCTAAGACTATATGGAGGCAGCTAGGAGTGCAGTCTTCAAACCATGATTTTTGGCTACTAAATTTGCAGATTGGCTGAACAACAATGCGAATTCAAGGAATAATCATGTTGGTGGTCATATTCCATGGAAAACGATATTTTCCTTTGCTATATGGAATATATGGAAAGGTAGAAATAGTTATGTCTTTGATAAGAAGAATCCAAATCCAAAGCTGGCCATGGAGATAGTGAATCAAGCGGTGCAGGTTTTTTTTTTTTTTCTTTTTTTTTTTTTTTTTTTTTTTTTTTTGCGCTTCATCTCCTAGAGGACTAACACACTCCATCATAAAGAGGGTTAGATGGGAGAGACCGCCAGGAGGATGGGTTAAACATAACATGGATGGGGCTGCAAAAGGAAATCTAGGTTTGGCAGGTTGTGGTGGAGTGTTGAGGGATGAGAATTGCAAATGGATTGCTAGATTTTCAAAGCGTATAGGAATATCTGCCAGTTTTGTAGCTGAATTATGGGGGCTTAGGGAGGGGCTTATATTATGCTGTGACTTAAATGTTCCATCTCTTGTAGTTGAACTTGATGCTAAAGCTGTCGTGGAATGCTTTCTCAATCCAAACTACCACAATAATGTTATCTCACCCATTTTGGATGACTGCGAGCAGCAAGTGCGGCGGTTTCATCAAATTCAATTTAGCATTGCTATTGTCAAGCCAATTGGTGGGAAGATATGCTTGCCAGAATGAGCACTAATCAAGTGCTTGAATTTTTTTCCTTTGATTGTCCGCATGTGAACATTAGAAACATTTTAGATGAGAACGCTGCTGGGTTGTATGGAAACAAAGCATGCCCGGTAACTAATGGTGTTACTTAGCTTTAAATGAAATTTGTATTTTAGCCAAAAAAAAAAAAAAAGATATGTCACATTTCTTTACAATATGTTGAATTATGACATATATTACTAAGTAACATAATAAAACATATGATAACTCAATATTTTAAGGATAATCTTCTAAAAAAAATTAAGGATATATCACAAGGTGGCATGTGTAACTTACATTGTTATTAAGGTCAGGATTGAATTTCAAAATTTTAAAATATAAAAGGATAAAATTCAAAATTAATCCAAAAAGTAAAAACAAAAACTTGACAAAATAGGGTGGAGGCGAGGAAGGTAATTTCAAGATTTATAAAGTATTTTTCTATAATAGACAAAGCAGCTTACTCTTTTTAAGCTTGTCTTCTTCCTTTTCTTCTCAATTCTCATCCCAGAGAGAGAAAGAAAATTCCAAGAAAACAATAAGGAAAGTTCAAAGAAAGAACCAAGGAAGGAAGGGATGAAGACGTGCGAGCTTTGTAAGATACAGGCTCGGACCTACTGCGAGTCGGACCAGGCAAGCCTGTGCTGGGACTGCGACGCCAAGGTCCACGGCGCCAACTTCCTCGTGGCTCGCCACTCCAGGACCCTTCTCTGCAACACATGCCAGTCCCAGACTCCCTGGAAAGCCTCGGGTGCCAAGCTCGGCCACACCTTTTCCGTCTGCGAAACCTGCGTTCGAGGAAACCATAACAACGAAGAAGAAGAAGAAGAATTAGAAGACGATGATCACGTTCATGGTGATGAGTCACCTTCGCCAACAATGTCTTCTTCGAGCAGCAACGAAGAAGAGTCGGTGACGGTGACAGTTTTCTCTTCTTTGAAACTAAAGCGAATGCATGAGAATGCTTCAGATCTTTTATACTCTATGGTATTAATTTTTTTTTTTCATATCACATTTTTTTGTTCTCAATCTATCAAGGGCTAGGATTAATTTCTTGTGTATATAACAGGACGATCTCGGCCGTGCATCATCTCCACGGGAGGCGACTTGTATTGACTCGTGTAGGCCTTTGAAGGACCGGAGAATCGAACCGGGCCGGTTGGCTCAGGTTCATTCCCGTTCGGCATCTTCTTTGGCGATCATGGAGTCGCCCAAGAGATTACATCAGCGAGATTTGTGCGAACCGAGGAAAGAATCTGGAACCGTTAATTTGGATTCCTTTAGTTCTCTTTAACGTTCGGATTGGATTAGAGGTAGTATAGTTTGTGGTAGATTTTGCAATTGAAATTGAGCCCCTTCTATTCCAAGTAACAACAATATTAGTATTACCATTAGTTAATTTGTATTTTAGTCTTAAATATATAGAGTGAGAGACATTTTGGTTTTATTTTGACGATTACTGTTCTAATTTCTCTATTTTCTTATTATTACAAGTCCTAAATTCTCGCTGTTTAAGCTAATCGATGTCGTATCATTAACACTGCAAATACTTTCTAAGAGTTTGTAATTCAATTGGAATCTCCTGTAATTTTAATCAAGCATAACCAAGGAGCGAGGTTGGGAAATAATTTTTATGTTTGAAATAAAATCACCCCCAAAAAAAGGGTATATTTTTAAAGTCTTGAAAAGATTCAAATGGAAATGGTGTGAGACATTTCCTCTAATAATAGCCCACAGCACAGGAATTTTTTGTTTAAAGTAAGGTATTTATATGTTCCCTTTTTTGTATGGTTTGGCCTAAATCTCAACTTTTTTTTTTTTTTTGGCCTAAGTCAGAACTTGGTAGCTAGGCTTTTAGCCAGAGAGAGATGCCTGAAATGGGTGAACATGTAGACCTGAATCAATCACAGAAATAGCAAGTGATGAATGGCGGAAGTGTTTTTTTACCAATCGTAAAATGGCAAGTGACCAAAAAAAACTATCATGGACGATCTTCAGGACAAGAAGTAGCCTATACGTTTCTCAAAAACAAAAAAAAAAAAAAACAAAAAAAGTAACCTATACACCTACCTATGGGGGCTAGGGGGGACCTCTGAAAGTGTGTGGCTAACGGCTGTATCATTACGTGGCTGCCCTTAAATTTAGTGGCCATTATCCGCACCAACATTGAACCAACTATGTAACCCATTTAATGGTCATAACGTGTGGTTTCCATGCTTATTTCATGTGTGGCCGAACTTGTCTTGCTGTTTAAGGAGTGGTCGTAACGTGTGGCTTTGGACTTTGGACTTCTGTCTGCAACTCTGTGTCGTAAGTTGTAACGCTGGTTAAGCACAGGTTCTCTCATAGTCATGCCCATATTATATATCATTGCGTACTATATTAGTATGCCAAATGATTTTAGTAATGTTTTTTTATTTTTAGAAATATTAGGTTTATATGTATAGGCCAAGAGGCATAATTATATTACTCAACCTTACACTACGACTAGAAATGGAGCTGACGGCGTGAGTGTTAAAATTCGTGAATCTCTGTGATGGTGCCATTGTGTTTGGTATGGTAAAAATTCTATGCTAACATGCTATAAGAACTTCACGAAGAATAAATTGATTATCTTGCTGCCCTAACCATGAACTAAGAAATTGACAAGTCCAATCTGACCCATCCCAAGATAGCAAAGAGGAGCTCCAGATCCAACAAAAGGTTACAAGAGATTTAAAAACCTATGCCCAAATCTAGTTGTGATTTAGAAATCACCGTTCAAATTGGGTGAAATCTGGAGATCTCCTCATCAATCATAATTATTTCCAATCACATCCAACCGTCCACTATCAGTCGGCCCTTTCTACTTGATCAATAGCAAGTTCCTCTTTTCCCTCCACCCAACATTGTATGGTTGAGTAACAACTTGAGCCTCAACTTGAGTCGACCCATAGACACTTCTAATACATATGTCATGCAAAGCAATTTGTTGGTTAAATTACTTTAAAATAATATTTTGGTTACAATAATCTATATATATATATATATATATAATTGAAACCTCTGAAATTCTCACAATTTTTCACGTCAGCATTATTTATTTTTTTTATTAAAAAAAACATAAATTTTGATTTTTTTCTTCTAAAACCCGATAATACAAAAACCTAAATTCTAATCAAAACCATGGGCAACATATACAACCATTCCTCTCCCTCCTCAAAAACCCTCTTTCTCTCCAAAAATCAAAACCTTCTCCTTCCCCCAAAAATCCAAAATCAAAACCCAAAGCTTAGGATGAGAAAGAAGGAAGAGCCGATTGGATACATTGGGAAATGATTGACCCATCATCTTTACCTCTCAAAGCTCACCTTACTCTCCATCTGACAAACCAAGGAAAGGAACCTAGTACAATGATGAAGAAGCTAGAATTCTTGGCGGCCTACAAGGTTGACCTACGGTTGCACTTCAAATCTAGGGTTTTCTTTCTTCAATTATATTGAATTGGGAAATTCTAGCTCTTTATATTATAGATTTATGTGTCTGGTGACGATTTGTTTTATTAAAACATGAAAAGAGGTGACTTTTGGTTTATGTGCTACCCAAGAGTTCAAAACGTTGTATTTTTTTTCTTTGAGAGAATGGGAAATGGTGCTTTTTGTGTGTGTGTGTGTGTGTGGCTTTGGAACTGTAACTATTGTGTTGTTTGTTTCAACTATACTCTTGATTAGGGTCAGTTATGGTTGAAATTGTTATTTGACTATGTTTTAGAGGTATTATGGTATTCTATTATTGTTGAAATTTCTTCTGATAGCAATGTAGTTCTTTGATCACATTATATGCAAGGAATGGTTGCAACAATAATGCATGATGTGTGTTTGATAAAATATCTCATAAATCTGCATTGCACACTGTTTAAAATAACTTTTTGTAAACCAATTTTCTGTTTCGTACGTCAAGTTCTATAAAAGCAGCAATGTGGGTTTGTTTGTGTTGGTTGAAAAATTATGATTTTTTAGAGATAGTGAGTGATTTTGTTTCATTCGTCAACTGATTTGTACCAAACTATTTCTCAGAACTTTGCCATAACAATATATTAGTAAAAAATTTGTAGTTTATTCCTCTCTTTATTTGTTTGCATTGATTGAAAATTTCTAACATAAAATATTTGGAGCATAGTGGAATTTCAATCTCTGTCTTTGTTCTTCTAATTTTTAGATTCTCCTTCCCAGCCTCAATATTAGACCATTTTTTTTTTGGTAATTGGGTGAGATTACCTGCAAATTTGAATTAGGTTTATAATTTTTCCTATTCTTTTTCCTTTTAAAAAACAATTCAATGAATTTAGAGATGTTGATCAGGTGTGTTGTGATGGTTGTAATGTTTGGGTGCATGTAGTGTGAGAATATTTCCAGCATGCTTTTCAAGGTGTGCTTAATATACTTGATTTATGAATTGTGATGTTAATTTCTGTTCTTGTCATATATGTGTTTACTCACTGACTTGTGTATGGTTTAAAGGATCTGGAGAATGTAGATTACTATTGCCCAAATTGTAAAGCAAAGTCTAATTATGAGTTATCAGCTTCAAAAAAATGCACATCTGCCCTATTTGTGTGTGTGTGTGTGTGTGTGTGCAATTCTTTTCCCTCCAATTGATTTTTGGGGCAACTATATATTTGAATTTATAGACTAAGGAGTTTTTCATCAGGTTTTAAGCCTAATTTTTGACAATTTTTGAAGAAGGTAGCTGTGGTGTGCAATGGCATGGAAGGAACATATATTCCAAACCTTCATATGTAAGCCTTGAACTCATTTCTAAATACTACATGTATGTTGAGATTTACTTTTGTTATTGTTTGCTCTGTCATGGTTTGTATTGAGATTTAATTTTGCTGATTTTGGTTTTATAAATTAAACTTAAAAGACTTTGGTTTTGTGCCTCTTGATTTGCAAGCACTATTAGAGTTTTGATCTCATGTTGGGTTAAATTTATATGAAAAACTTATTGGATTAGCCTGTGTTCTAAAAAAGTTCTAGGATATTAAAAAAAAAAAAAAAAAAACACTACAATTGGGTTAAACAATGTAAAGCTGCCCGTGGGTGGAACCAAAGTTACTCTTTTGGCATATGGTTAAATCCTCTTGGGTTGTTAGATCTTTTACCAATTACAATCAGTGATAGGTTAATCATAATGATTGATGTGTAGGTGTAGAGAAAAGTTCTAAACACCCAAAGATGGATAAATAGGCAAGATCAGCATCACGCAATTTGCTTCCTTTTAATTTGCTGCTATATTTGATTTGTAAAAAAGAGTTGGGATTGTCAAATGAGCTTCATCGTCCCATTTTAGTTTTTGATTTACTCCCCTACCATATTTTTAGACATCTATGCATATTGTACATGATGTAAATAAATAAAAACTAAAAAGTCAATGCAATTATTCAAATGATAATTGTTGGTGAATTCAAATGTATTATAACTACATTTTTCTGCTGCATAATGCATATTCCAGATACTTTATATTTTTTTGACAAAGATTGATACGAATGCATCTATTAGTCCAATATTTATACAATTCTTAGATACCAAATGATTATGTGATATCTTGACTCTTGGGACACAACATGCTAATTTTGACTATCCTTCAATCCAATTGTGGTTGTATGATAACACTTTGTCTTGCTTCTTTTTTTTTTTCTTTTTTTTTTTTGGCAGATTTGTATTAGTGAAATTGTTAGATATCCGCATGGAAGTACAATATCCAATATGTCTATGTATAATTTTAAGTTTTTTTTTTAAATTACATTTTTTATATATATATATATATATATATATAATATATTTTCAAGTGATTTTGAATTGCAAAAGGTCATAATGATTTGTCTCTGCAATATTCTTTAAGAATTTTTATTTTTTTGGCAACATGTAAAAGCCAAAAATCTGGGGCCTTGTATGCCCATGAAGAAGGCTATCAATTTTATTTCCAAGACATCATATATGCTTGCTCCTACGATAAATATGTTTGATTATAAACTCATTGAGAAGAATTTTGTTTTATAATTGTCATCATTTGAGACTTTTTTTTAATAACTAAAGTGATATCAATGTGTTCCTACTTTCTATTGAATCTTAAGAATTTTACTAATTACAATAAATTACGTGCTACAAAACAAAGGAGTTGGAACTGTGGGCCAAAACGACTTGGGCAATTTGGAATGCAAGAAACAAAGCATACTTTGAGAAAGTTCAAACACAACCTAAAGTCATTTTGGATGTAGCTCTAGCATTGCTAGTGACATATCAGCTGCTCTCGGCCACTCAAGCAAATGCAAAAGGGCTGTTGTTTTGTTGGTTCAGAGGGAAGCCTTGTATGTTTTTTCTTCCTAATTTGTATGGCTAACAAACTAGCCGGGGCAATGTGCCCAAGTCTTTACTTTTGTATATAGTTTTTACTTATAAATAAAAGTCATTCTATCAGGTATATATCTCAAAAAAAAAAAAAAATACAAAACAAACTGTTTGAAATTTATAAATCACCTTAATTGCTATATCATTGTATGGTTGATAATTAAATAGACACGGACGCCATTCATTTTTTTATTCATACCAATGTCCTTATTAACTTAAGCAGCTAATGGAATTAAACAAAATTTAGGACTCTTTTAACTTTGAGAATTATAGGCTTTGGGATGGGTTTAATAATTTTTTAGTGTTATTCTCTATTTGGATACAGCAAAAGTGCTGAAATAGAAAAGAAGATGTTTGATCACTATGAAAATGCTGCAAACATATTTCAATAATCATTGGGAAGAAATTCGTGAAACAATACATTCAAAATTTTCCTATGCATCGCATAGGTTAGCAATTAATTCTTTTTAATAAGTATTGTGGTTACAATGAAGTTTGGAATTTAATCAAACAAAATTGGATTGAGTTGTGTAAATATCACTCTCATTATAATTATGAGTCTAAATCTTCAAAAACGAATGCAGTAAACCTTCTCTTTTGACTTAGCTGATAATTCCATGCTTATTGAATGACCAAATATAAAAATACACATACAACGGAAGTGTCGTTACATCTGCAACATCGTTCCAATAGCAGTATTTATGATTTACTGTTCTTTAGGGCTATTTGTCCAATCAACAAACAATCATCAAGCATTACAGTCTCAGAATTAATAATTTCATCTTTGTATAAATTTCCCATCTCACCTCAAATTCCACATCCTACACTTATGATCAAAGCTCAGAACTATTCATTTACGAGGAAGGAAATCACTAGGCAACTACTAAAAAATGTATCTGGCAGCGTAGATTTCCAACAGAAACAGAAGCTTTATTTTGTCCATTATTTTAATTTTTTCCTCTACATAAGAAGGTGCTCACGCTTCTAAGTACACAAAGGGCCACAAGTGAAATCCATATAACTACAACAAATTTATATTTTTCATGTAAAAAGGTATAACCATACAAATTTATCAATGGAAAACCAATATATAGGCCAAGAGAGGCAAACAGCCGAACCCAAGAAAATGTCAGCACTGAAACAAAATTTCCCAAAAGGAACTCTTTTATCACAGCTTTTGCCATATTTTAAGAAAGATTAATGGGCTCACCACATAGTTGCTCCAACTCACTTTCTAAAATTTTCAGCAAATCCGCTTTCGTCCGCCTATAGACCCAAGTTTGAGCATTCCGATCCCAATCAAACCTGGATGGACCACTGCATGAAAAATACAATCTTTCAGATCAGCTACAAAGAATTCAAGAAAACCAGTAGAAAGAAATGTGCTTAAATATTGCCATCATGAAAAACACAATCTTTCAGATCAGCAACAAAGAATTCAAGAAAAACTGTTAAAAGAATGTGATTTAAGTATTGCCATATGAAAACCTTAATGACGCAAATACCTTAGACAAAGATTGGAGACATAGAATCTAAGATTAAGCATGTTTCAAATCATAAAGCACTATGAATCAAGAATATTTTTGGGTCAGACCCACATCCACATCTCATTGATATTATTCTCTGCACTAAAGCCATGTAAATCATAAGTCATGCCCCCATTGATCGATACAATGAAAACACTGGAATGCCCAGAAAGCCTCCAAAATGGAAGAAAAGTCAACACCCATATCAGATGGAATCACAGGAACATCAGGTGTCAAATTTGTTCTGCATCTAAGACATGGCCACAAAAGTATACGCAAGGATGAAGGCAAAAATCATCTTTTCATGCGAGAGACAGATGAAGGGCTAACAATGTCCAGATGCATCCTAGGACTGATTACAGCATGCCTCTGTGTGTGTATGTTTCTCTGAAAGTAGAACAACTTGCCCAAATATATGGAAACACATCTATATCTTAGAGATATAATATTTAGACATCAAAGATGTGTCCAGCTGATGTACACACCCTCCTGTCACTCTTCCTTTCATAATCATAAGATTGGTTAGGAGTCATATTTTTAGGGCGCAAAGAGGAACAAATGTCCCCATCAAATGGGATCTCTATCATGGAAAGTACATTCTACTCTTAACAACTACCACTCTTCTAGATAGACAAAAGTTTTGGAAGCACCCATGCCCACCAGGAGGACAAGCTCAATGCAGAATTCAAACCAATTCAGTTGGCTCAGGTGGGATTAGGAAACAGTTTTTCTTTTTCCTCTTTTTTTTTTTTTGGGGGGGGGGGGGGGGGGTGGGGGGGTTGTAGGGGCTCTTAAAACCTCCCTCCATCAAAGATGAGTCTAATCTAACTCTAAATGAGAAGAGAGAAGAAAGAAAAATAAAAACTCTTTTTGACGCCTTGATTCTGACACTACCAACAATCTTTCTTGGTCATAAAACCCAAAGATTCAAATCTTCCCAGCTGCATCCTTCAGAGATTGCAGAAAAAAAATACTTGACCACACACCACTACTTTATAGTTTATATATAAATGATTCACACCATATAAATTTCAAGGTCTGTTAGGAAATATAAACTCAGAGAAAATCACATAAGTCATATGCCCATGTGAGCTAAAGCTCATCCTCTCCCACTAGAACTTATGAAGGGAGGAGATCTACAAATGCCAATTGAGCTAGAGCTCATTAGCTATTAGTCCATTGTATTTTATTTTAGGTCTTATTAGCCACTTAGGCTATTAGCATCTTATTCAATTTCCTAGAGTCGAGGTTATTTTTATAATTTAATAATTGGACTTTCACCCATGTTAATAAGGGTTGGGGTTCATTTCTAAGCTTTCGATCCCTGCTTGGTGTTGATTCCAACAAGCATGTTTTTCTTGTCAAGCACTTAATATTCAACGAGGCCCTAGGAGAAACCACAAATTTCTACTTATTTGTAGATCGAGCGTTTGACAATAAATCAACAGAAACATGAATTTAAGTATAAAAGATCACCACATATTAGTTTCAGTGGTGATAAGCCCAGAAACATCTATTGATTTATGACATGATGGAAATCTATATGGCTTGATTAAAAGTTTTTTTAAAAGAAAAAAAGAAAAAAAGGATTTTGGTGAATTTTAATACATCCAAATCATTTTTAACAGCATGTCAACATAAGTGAAATACTGATCATTTTCCAGTAAGTACATTCAGAATACAATAAAATAATCTGAAAGTCATTTGTGTCTAATTCTCTAAAGGATATTGTATCAGTTTCATTCGACAGAGTTGAGCTGAATCTTTTCAAACAATCCTTAAAAACTTATTTTGGTAGACATTAAATAACTCAAGACTGTTTTAATTTACATCTGTTTATTACTTTAGCAGATATTTGGATATGATAACAGTATTTTATCCAACACACTCAGCTTCAAGGACATAAGCATACAGTGTTAGCATACTGATTATAAGGATTAATTTGACAAAACCAGCCATGCTCCAAGTCCAACATTTTAAAAATAAGGAAAACACTAAGTCCAGGAAGAATGGATCATAAATACTTACAAATAGATAAATAAAAAATTAAATATATATATATACATATTTAAAATAAATAAAAAAAAATAAAAAAAAAAAAATAAAAAAAAAAACCCCACACCAGAAGAATGAATCATAAATCATACCTCACTGGGGAAGATAGCCAAAGCTGTCTATTTGGTGTTTGTTTGTTCAAAACATAGGTACCCAGATCACCAAGTTTTAAGGTCAACACCTCATTCTGCCAAATGCACACCCAAAATATGTCAAAACAATTACAATACCCTTTAAAAGAATAACCTATGTGAAAAAATGAATCAATCATTCTCACCCCATAGTCTACATCAAAGCCATCGATTTCAACATTATCACCGTATTCCTGTCGCACCAAAGACAACATAAAACCAACAAAGTTGAGAATGCCCATTGTCATGAAGAGAAAAAAAAATCATTATTGTATAATATAAACATACTGAAAATTAGTTAAAGTTAAGTTAGAAATTTGGAAAGATACTTTGGAGTTTAAAGGCATCCAGCTAAGTAGGACTAAAACAGAGTACATAGAATGTAAGTATAATCAAAATAAAAAGAAAGCTAAAGGGGTTGTAAGACTTATGTTCAGAGATACCAAAGACACTAAAAACCAATATGGTTGAGAATGCCCATAGTCATGAAGGAACATAAAATAACCGACACACAAAATTAGTTATTTTATATTAGTTAACATCCAATTTAGAGTTTAAAGGCCTTCACCTAAATAGGATTGAAACATAGATTGGAATATAAGTTCAGTAAAAGTAGAAAGAGATGAAGGGGTTGTAAGACATGATTGTCAAGAGATGCCAAGACAATTAAAAGTTTAAAACCCACAAGGTTGAGAGTGCTTGTTGTCATGAAGGACTTAAAAATTATTGAATAATATATGATAACAGACAAATTAGTAAATGTCAAGTGACTCAAGTTAGAAATTTAGAGATATGCTTTAGAATTTAAAGGTTTCAGTTAAGACTAAAAACAAAGTCAACGGGATGTAAATTTAGTAAAAGTAGAAAGAAAGATGAAGAGGTTTTAAGACTTGATGGTCAGAATATACCCATGTGCGAGAGCTTTCAATATCTTAGATCAATCATTCATAAAAGGGAAAGATTGAAAAACATGTTAATCATAGGCAAAGAGCAGAATGGATGAAGTAGAGAAGAACATCAAGAGTATTGTGTGATTGTAGAATACCTACTAAGTTAAAAAGAAAATTTTACAAGACCTTATATGCTCTATGATACTAAATGTTATAGCTGAAATGATGCTAGGATTAATAAGTGTAAATACAAGGAAAGAAAGGGGTTTTATTTTTTATTTTTTTATTTTTACAAGGAAAGAAAGGATTCCAAGTGATGAAATTCACTCAAAGACATGAGTGACTCACTAACTCCTATTAGTGAAAAGACGAGGGATAATTGCTTGAGATGGTACGGTTATGTCATATGTGCAAAGGAGAGCAATTAATACACAAGTGAGGAAGGGGTGAATTGATTCAAGTCGAGCGAATGAAAAAAGGTAGAAGAAGACCTAAACTAACATTAGAAAAAGTAGTAAAAAATGATATGTTGATTAAGGAGGTAACAAATAGTATGACTTTGAATAAAATAAAATGATGAAAACATGTAGCCAGTCTAGATTATTTGAAGATCTACAACCGATTCAAAATTTTGGGACTAAAGCTTGATTGTTATTGTTCTAAAATAACCTACCAAAAATAAAACTATAACGCCGTATACTATATCCATCATAAATGATTAGCATTAGACAAATCATAAAAACTTGTGCATATCTCAATAACAAAATCTCCACACCAACACACAATTGAATGTTGCCAGTCAAACATAAATCCATTTCAAATATCAAGGCATGATAATTCTAAGCTCCCATTCTAAAATGGGTATATGGAAAACCAACTTACAAATTCGAAATAGCCAAACATTGCAAGATTTGCAAACAGAAACACACATAAATCATAATATACAACAACTCAAGGCCAAAAATTACCTCGAGTTTCTCTAGGAAGTGATGTATTGTGGAATTGGCTAGCGTGTGAAACTCATCCTCCTGCAGTACAGAACTATATTGACATCAATCATTAGCAAATTCACTTTCACCCATTTCCAATAAACCAATTTATTCCAAAAAAAGAAGCTAAATCCTAAAGCAGTCAATCACAAGCCCTAACCATCTGTTTAGTTTCCTATAATTTTAATAAATAAATAAAATTCAAATTGTAAGCTTTAAATTATGAATTGTTTGTCAGTATTTTTCAGACTTTAAAATAACCAAAATGTATTTAGCAAAGTCGAATTGAAAGTTACTCGTTTCTTAAAAAAAAAAGGAGCTAAACCATTCAGTCATAAACCCTAAGCCTCCGTTTGGTATCCGAGAAAATTAAAGAAATAAAAGGAATTAAATTTGCAAGCTCTAATTTTTTTTTTCATTATTTATAATTAGCACTGATTAGACTAGAGCAAACAACAAGCATTTATCTTTAGTCAAACTGATAATCATCCATTTCCCAAAAAACAAAAGCAACATAAAACAGAACAACAAAAATCGAACTTCTATTTTCTTGTTTGCTTTCACTAGTTTCTCGGGAGCCAAACAGAGAAAAAAAAATTCCAGCATAAAAACCAACGTACCTGTAATCAATGGCGGCGGGGCCTTGAGAATCTTGGACGAGATTGGAAGAGAAGGTTCTAGAAGCAGGAAACCGATGAGCGGTCTTCTCGGAAAGAGTGAGAGGTCTCGAAGTTCCTAGAAGCAGAAAACGGAATCTACGAATCGATTGAGAAGAAGAAGAAGAAGAAGAAGAAAAAGAAGAGTTCAGCTTTAGAAGCTTTGGTAGCCTTTCGAAGAAACGCAATCTGGAAGCCATAGCGCTAACAGAAGGGAACACAGTTCGTTTCGACTGTGAGGGATTGGAATTTGATTTGGAGGAGTGGAGGGGAGGTGTATAATGGGCTTACTAGAACGGATACTTTCAATTTTTAGGCCTATATTAAATGGGCTTTAACATGGTCATGGCCCAAGATCAGATGCCCTTTTATGTCGAAACTAGGCCATAAAAGAATCGAGTATTTTAGCCTTAAATATAGAGATATTTTGGTTTTATTTTGACCAATTGTGGTAATACTGTTCGAATTTCTCTATTTTATTATTATTATTACAGGTCCTAAATTCTCGTTGTTTCAGCTAATCGATGTCGTATCGTTAACACTACAAATACTTTCTAAGAGTTTGTAATTCAATTTGAATCTCCTGTATTTTTTTTTTTTTTTTTTTTTTTGAGAAACCTGTAATTTTAATAAAGCATAACCAAGGAGCGAGGTTGGGAAATAATTTTAATGTTTGAAATAAAATCACCCCAAAAAAATGGTATATTTTTAAAGTCTCGAGAAGATTCAAATGGAAATGGTGTGAGACATTTCCTCTAATAATAGCCCACAGAAATTTTTTGTTTAAGTTAGGTATTTTTATGTTCCCTTTTCTGTATGGTTTGGCCTAAATCTCGACTTGGTAGGTAGGCTTTTAGCCAGAGAGATAGGCCTGAAATGGGTGAACATGGAGGAGACCTGAATCAATCACAGAAATAGCAATTGATGAATGGCGGAGGTGTTTTGTTACCAATCGTAAAATGGCAAGTGACCAAAAAAAAAATATCATGGACAATCTTCACTCTTCAGGACAAGAAGTAACCCATACACCTACCTATGGAGGGGTAGGGGGGAGTGGGACCTCTGGAAGTGTGGCTAATGGCTGTATCAGTATGTGGTTGGAGGAACGGTTGCCCTTAATTTTAATGGCCATTATCCGCAGCAACATTGAACCATGTAACCCATTTAATGGTCATAACGTGTTGGTTCCATGCTTATTTCGTGTGTGGCCAAACTTTTCTTGCAATCTGTTTAAGGAATGGTCATAACGTGTGGCTTTGAACTTTGGAATTCTCTCTGCAACTCTGTCGTAAGTTGTAACGCTGGTTAAACATAGGTTCTCTCCTACTCATGCCCATATTATATATCCTTGCGTACTATGTTAGTATGTTAAATGATTTTAGTAATGTTTTTATTTTTAGAAATATTAGGTTTATATGTATAGGCCAAGAGGCCTAATTATATTACTCAATCATACACTATGACTAGAAATGGAGCTGACGGCGTGAGTGTCAAAATTCGTGAAATCTCTGTGATGGTGCCATTGTGTTTAGTATGGTAAAAATTCTATCCTAGCATGCTATAAGAACATGAGGAAGAAGAAATTGATTATCTTGCTGCACTAACCATGAACTAAGAAATTGACAAGTCCAATCTGACCAATCCAAAGATAGCAAAGAGGAGCTCCAGATCCAACAAAAGGTTACAAGAGATCTAAAAATCTATGCTCAAATCTAGTGGTGATTTAGAAATCACCATCCAGATTATGTGGAATATGGAGATCTCTTCGTCAACCATAATTATTTTCAATCACATCTAACAACTAACCGTGGACGTTCAAATGATCAATCGGCCCTTTCCACTTGATCAATAGCAGGTTCCTCTTTTCGCCCCACCTGACATAGTATGGTCGAGTGACAACTTGAGCCTCAACTTGACTCAATCCATAGACACCCCTAAGACATATGTCATAATATATATGTCATGCAAAGCAATTTGTTGGTTAAATTACTATAAAATAATATTTTGGTTACAATAATTCTTTTTAATAAGTATTGTGGTTACAATGAAGTTAGGAATTTAATCAAACAAAATTGGATTGAGTTGTGTAAATATCACTCTCTTCAATTAGATTCAAACCCTCTATGATTGGCAAAACCCAAAAAAGTATGCAGTAAACCTTCTCTTTTGACTTAGCTGATAATTCCATGTTTATTGAATGACCAAATATAAAAATACACATTCAACGGAAGTGTTGTTTCATCTGCAACATCGTTCCAAGAGATTCAGCTTTAGAAGCTTTGGGAGCCTTTGGAAGAAACGCAACCTGGAAGCCACAACAGAAGGGAACACAGTTCGTTTCGACCGTGAGGGATTGGAATTTGACTTGGTTGAGCGGAGGGGAGGTGAATAATGGCTTTACCCGAACAGGGGGTGCCTTCAATCTTTAGGCCCAAATTCATGGCCCAAGATCAGATGCCCTTTATGTCCAAACTAGGGCCATATAAGAACCGAGCAAAATCAAGTATAAAGAGCTCAAGTTTGTTCATTGAATTTTTTTTTTTTGAACACAAGCCGAGCTTGAGTCCAACATCAAACAATATTTTATGTACAAGCTTGTTTATGAGCTATTTATTTAACTTATTCTTTTCCTATATATTGTAAAATCATAACCAAAATATTTTACCTTATCACAATTTTATGAATTCCTATTATGAATAGACTATTTATATCATCAATAAATTACAAATAATAATTTAATATCATATAAAACTTATTGAAAAACTTATAAAATCCAATTTTAAGTCTTTATAAGTATATTTTTAAATAAATATACATATAAAAATATAATATTATATATAGTTAAATCGAGCACTCGTGTTCACAAAATATATTATTATGTTTGAGTTTGGCTTGTATAATAATCAAATCTAAACTTAAGGCTTGAATTTAACTTATTTTTTAAACAAACGAACATAAACAAGTTTTTTTCTCAAGCCAAACTCAAGCTATTCATAAACAGCTTAATTCATTTACCCCTTAAAAAACTAAGGTTTCATTTGGGAGTTTATAAGGAAATGGAATGGAATGATCATAAAGGAATGGGATAGAATGAAATATATTTAAGTAAGGGAAATGAATAGAAAAGAAATGAATGGAATGGAATTCAGTAACCTTATTTGGATTTTTTTTTAAACCATTTGGATGTTTTAAAATAAATGAATGGAAATGAATGCAAATAAATGAAATGTAAGTAACTTTGTTTGGGAGTAATATAGAGGGAAAAGAATTGAATCATTTTATGACAATATTACTATTAAAACCTTTATTTTAAAATAAAGTGTTGAATATATAGAAGTATTTTGGGAGTTTTAGTAAAAAATTCATTAAATCTAATTTCATTCCCTTTAATTTTTCCCAATTTTGGGGGGAATAAAAATTTAAGATTTTAAGAGAGTAGAGAGAAATGAGTATTTCCTCCTACTCATTCCATTGCCTCCATTAAAACTTCCAAATAAAGGAAGAGAAGAATATTCTAAAATTATTCTCTACATTCCTTTCCTTTCCATTCTATTTCATTCCCTCCTCCCAAATGAGAGCTAAAGTGGAGCTCGTTGGGTGAAGGAAACCATCGTTGGATGAAATTTAGAGATGCTGAGCTCGTTAGGCGAAATGACTGACTTTCTCGTTAGAAGCCCTTTAACTGACTTTCTCATCAATGGACGCAACCTCACTAAGCTTTTTTATTTTTCTATTTTTTGAATTGCAAAGTAAACAACCTTAAGGCATGTTTGGTTAGCTAAAAAAGCATAATTTTTTGTTTCATTTTCAATTTTTAGTGGTCCCACTACTAAAAAATGGTTTGGTTTTAACATTTGTATTCAATTTTCATTTTTAATATCCTAAAATTTGAATTTGAATATAAAAAATGAATAATACTTTTTAGCATTTTCATTTTCTATGAATGCAAATACAGTGGCATATTCGTAAATATTGTGAAAACACAAAGTCACTTTTTTTTTTAGTGATGTGAACTGTGTAAGTGAGAAAAGTTACTTTAAAAAAAAAAAAAAAAACAGTGACAAAACCCAAGTATGATGTATTTTATATCCAAATTATATATTAAAAACAACTTACCAAACACTACCAAATATAAAAATAAGTATTTTTTTTCCTATATTCAAATTCTACAGAAAATGAAAAATAGATGCACCACTTTTTGAAAGTAAAGAAGCTCTTGCTCACTAGTGGTAGTGGGCATATTTGAAAGTTTGGAAACTTCTTTCTCATTTACCTATGAGAAACTGTAGCAGCCCTACACATGGGCTGGTACCTCCAAAAGTAAAAATAAAATTAACGTGTTTATGATTGGATCAAATCGAATCATATATATAAGCTAGTTTAGGCCCCACGAAAACATTTAAAGTGGCCTTGAACTAGTGGTGCTAATTGCTTAGCAAAACTACTTCGCAATTTCACATTCCTCACTTGTATATTGATTTTTTCCTCCTTTTCTTTTGTTTTTTTTTTTAGAGAAAAGATAGTGATGTATACGGATTTGATTTGATGAGAAACTGTAGCAGTCCTACACGTGGGCTGGTACCTCCAAAAGTAAAAATAAAATTAACATGTTTATGATCAGATCGAATTGAATCATACAGATAAGCTAGTTTAGGCCCCACAAAAACATTTAAAGCGGCCTTGAACCAGTGGTGCTAACTGCTTAGCAATTTTTTTTTTTTTTGATGAATGAAAGGGGGGGCAGGGGCGACCATATGTAGCATACCCCCAGAGCGTGACCTAATAGGGGCACCCCCCGCTAGGGAATGTTGGATTGAGTCATAATTATTGTGATCGGGGTGTCACAGACCTCACCCTAGCACCCTAAGAGAGCTAGTAGATGAGGTGCAATGCATGCTAGGAACCCACCCTTACATGGTACCTGCCATGACTCGAACAAGAGACCTCATGCATGCATGCGGGATCTCACACCAACTGGGCCACCCCTCCTAGGGCAATTGCTTAGCAAACTACTTCGCAATTTCACATTCCTCACTTGTATAATGATTTTTTTCTCCTTTTCTTTTGTTTTTTTTTAGAGAAAAGATAGTGATGTGTACGGATTTGATTTGATGATTTAAGAGAAAGTGTAATTTTTCGAGCACTGTAATCATTGTGTAGATAATAGCATTTGACCATAAACAAAAAAAAGAAAAAAAAAAAGAAAAAAAGAGAGGAGACCATGAATAAAAGGAGAAAACAATAAAAGAAAAAAACTACAAATATGGTATAATTGCATCACAATCCTATAAATCTCTGTGGGTAAGTGTGTTTGTTTAAAGAAAGAAAGAAAAAAAAAATATTAAAGTTCGACATCACTTAAAAAAATATATTGTGTATAATATAACTTATTCATACTCATTTAAAAGTTACTTTTACTTTTAACTTTTTGAATAGAGTTTATGTTGTATGCACTCAACATTTGTCCATTAATCATCTTCATCAACATCATATCATATATCTCCCATAAAAAAAAAATACCATCAATCATATATATACATTTGTAATCTGGTTTTTTACTCCTTACCAAGTGACTAACTTTATTACAGGAGGCCCTTTCGCTAGCACCACATTGGTGTCCTAGTCCTTTCCTCCTTGCTTTGTTTTCTTTTCTTTTGACTTGACTTTACTCCTCTCCAATTGACTAATTTTATGGTAAAAAACCCTTTGGCTAGCACCCCATCGATATCCAAGTCCTTCCCCCCTTACTTCTTTCTTTGTAGACCAATTGTATTACTATTACTCCTCTTTCTCATCAGAAGCCCTTTAATTGGCATCATACCAATGTCTTTTAGTACTTTCCTCCTTACTTCTTTCTTTGCAGGCTAACTCATAATCAACTGAGATTTCTAGTTTCAATCATCAGTTATGCATAAAGAAAAAAAAAATGTAAAGCTAATAACTATGACATTAAAAAAAAAATGTTGCCATAAATTTTAAATCTTATGGTATTAAAATTGCCACGACACAACAAAATTAATGATGTGTTGCAGCAATATTAATACCAGGTAAAATATCTTATTCAACAACCAACTTTTATGGGTGGTTGTTACAATTAGATTGTTGATTGCTATGCAATTTCATACGTAGTAATCTCGTTCTTGTTCTATGTCTAAAAGTAGCTATATATCAAATTTAGTCAAATTTTAGCCCATCATTCCATCAAAATTAAGAATATTTTCAAATAATTATTTAATCCATATATATATATACGTAAAATCCAAACTTTATTTTTGGGAAGAGGCATTATCCAAACTAAAGAGGCTCTTTTCATTACATTTGACACTTGTCACAATTACTAACCATAGATTAATTCAATTTTTTTTTTTTTTGGAGAATGAATTCAATTTGTATTAAATGGCTAAGACGCTATTTTTTTTTAGATAAGACATTAATTGAGTAATTTTATGCCCAACATCGACATCAAAATTGTTATCCACTGCTCACACATTTGATCAAATCCATGCACAAGAATGGAAATCACCATTCTTTGTCTTAATTTTTCCGATTATGATTTTTTTTTTTCTCATTATCTTTAAAATTTTAGATTTTAGTTCCTTAAAGCATTCCCTCTGCTTATCTTAAACTTGTTAAAATGTAACATAAAGAACAGTGTTCACCAAATATTGCAAAAACACCTTCACATCTGAATCTGATACACTGTCACTATTCAATTTTTTACAACATGCTATAGTAACATCTAAAAATACATTACCATTGTATCACATGTAAATCTTTTCCTCTCATATTTTGTTCTCTGTCCCTCCCTCTCTCTCACATAGAAAATCTTTTGGGCCAGTAATGGAGGAGATGGGGTTCAACATTTTGCAAGGCTGAGGATATCCGACAGGATTGTGGCAGCACTATTGGGGATCTACGATCAATAATGTGGAGGTGGCATTGTGGTGGCATGGGTTTGCAAATCGGAGTGCAATGGATCATGGGTTGTGGGTGTCGATAGATGGGTTTGTGTTTGGGGGTGGCATTGGTGAATTGCGTAATTTGCGTTTGATGGCAATTTGCGTTTGATGTCATTCTTATTCTTTGTTCATTCTTGACCGATCTAAAAGTAGCAATACATCAAGTTTAGTCCAATTTTAGCTCGTCATTCCTTCAAACAAAGTATTTTCAAATATTCATTTAATCCATTTAGATATATACATAAAATTCAAATTAAGAGCATTCATATAAGATAATGCAGAAGATAACTTAATTTTACTGGGCTACTCATTTTAAAGTAATATTAAATAAAATGATTGTTTTACATTTTATTAAAACATTTTTTCTTTATCTCCTTCTTCTTTCTCATCTTCCTCCCCTTTCTCTCTTGCAAACTACCACCATATTCTCATTAAAGGAAAATAAAAATGTAAAAAAAATATTAAAAAGCTAAGGCCTGATTGGTAGGAGAATTCTTGTTTTTGTTTTCAAAATAGTGTAAAAAATTTTTTCAAAAAATTGAACTTGAAACTAGCTTTCAGATAATAATTTTTATGTTATATATGTTTGGCTTCCACTTTTAAAATCTCAAAAATAGAAATGGTATCCTAAACAATAATTTTTTTTTTCATTTCAATTAAAAAAAATTATTTTTTAAGATACAATTTCTATTTTTGAGATTTTTAAAAAATTTTTTTACAAAAATGTAACTTGTAGAATCTGTAGATTACTTTTTATTTTTATTTTTTTGTGTGGATAATGACAAGTGAATAGAGTTCATCATATACTTTTTTTTTTTTGCTAATAATAAGTTTCAAATTTGAAGTGTGTGAAGTTTTTTTTTTTTTTTTTTTTTTTANTAGCAAGGAAAAATGAATTACACATGGTGCAGCAAGATAGGTGACCAATGAAGAAAGGGAAGACAAGTTTTGAAAACCGACCTTGTAGGAGTGCAAGAATTGCTAGTGATTGTTAGACATTTTGACAGCTTTTTGTGTTTGCAAGTGGAGTGCAAACTTGTTTTGGAACTTCTTTTTAGTGTAATGTTGATAACTCTGATTCAAGTCAATTTGTTGTAGCCATTTTTCTCAAATTTATTGGCTAAAGGATATACTTGTCCAAAGTCACTATATTTTTCTTTTTAGCTGCTTTTCTAATTTAACGTTAGATGGTAAAGAATAAGCTTTTGTGAGTTTGTTTACCAATCAATCAAATTGACTCCGAAAGCTTTTTATATTGATAAGTGACTTTGAAAATTTCAAACTCATTTTTAAACAATAAAAGCTTGAAAGCTCCGGCAAATTGTTTTATATCATAAATTTTGATCCAAAGTGTTGGAGAGAGGTGCAATTAAAAATCTAAGAGGATCATCAAACTTTAAAAAAATCAATTGGAAAGGTTCTGGAAGAGACTAAAAAATCCACATAAGCAACATGTTTTATAATATGCTCTTTTCATTTTTTATTTATTTTATTTTATGTGAATGCTCTTTTCACTAACTATGGTTAAACTTTAGTAAAGAGAATCTTTTAAAAAATTGGAATATTCTGTTATTAATATTAACAGAAAGGGGGAGTGTATTTTTTTCAAACCTTAGAGGGGGAGTGTTTTTTCCCTTCAAGTTCGGGGTAAGTGTCATTTTTCCAAATCTCAAGGGAGGAAGTTTATTTGCCCTAAAACATTTTCTATATCTTGAAAACACCCCTTAGGTTTCTCAAAAAAAAAAAAAAAAAAAAAACCCTTAGCTGATTTCAAAATCCTATTCTAAGCCAGAAAATTAAGATACAGTTTTTTAAAAATTATATTTAAAAAATATTAGTTAAATAATAAATTTAAGCCTAGACCCATTATTTTATGAATGACAAAACAAAAACTATATTTAAATATTCTTACCAAACACGTTCTAAAACTCACTCGCTCTCTCATCCTTCCTGAAAAACCTCATATTCCCAGCTTACAATATTAAAATCTATAAGGCCTTTACTGTAGCTTCTTTCTCCTCCAGAGCCTTACCATCCCAACATTTTGATCACAGGACCAATGCAATTCACCAATCTCTATTCTGGTTATTGTACTGAACCCCAACTCTTAAACAGCTTTAGCAGCTACAACTCTCAAACCAAGACACCACAATTGGAAGACCCCATCAGCCTCACTATAAATCCATATGTAACAACTTCAGCGATAGGCTGACACGAACCCAAGTTCTTTAACTACTCCACCCCCACTTCGTGGCTCCGAACCATCGTAGCATAGTCCTAGAATTTCATCAAACAGTGAATTTAACTTCTTCTGTTTTTAATAAACCAAAAGCTTCAAAATTGCAAAAACACTCAATTGCCTTTCCTTCTGCCATTGCAATCCCACGATTCGCAAACCCCAAAAAGAACAACAACCCCATTTGCCAATGCAGTCCACAATCCACATATATCTCTGGATTTGGTAGTGGTTTGCCGGAGAAGAGAAGGAAGAAGAAGATAAAGACAAAAAAAAATTTTAATGCAATTGAAAACAAATCTTCTATTAAATATACCTTTAAAATGATATTTAATATTTCACGTGATTACATTTCTTTTTTTTGTCCATTTCATTGGATTGATTTGGACTTTTATCAAAACCTGGGGGCTTTTAGTTTCAATTAGAAGAATAAATGCTCAATTAGATTTTGATCCAAAATTCAAAAGATGCTTTTAAATTTTACATTTTTTTTTAGAAATATTACATTCTCAACATTTTTACAACAATCCTAAGTGATAGACATGTTGTTAGTTGTAGTTATTGATGGGTAATAAAGTAATTTCAATGACGACTTTAGATTAAAACCAATATCAATTTTCTTACTTATAATTTGTTATGAAAATGTTGTAAAAGTAGTTTTTTTTTTTTTTTTAATGAAATCTTTGATGGTTTTGTTTTGTTGATGTTTGTAATTGCCTCAGTTTTGGTGATAAACTTCAAATCTTGGTTTCAAGTTTTTTGTCTTATCAGTTTTATCAGCCAATAGAATCACTCCAATGTTAACGCCATTGATTCTCAGCAAAGTTCCCTTCTGCCATCATTTTTCATTCAGCTATATTATGGACCTCAAAATTAGTCTTTCTGTAAGTATGATTTACAAAACAATCAATAAAGGAGTTCAAAACATGCTTATGGCCTGTTTGGATGGAGGGGGGGAAAGAGAGGGAGTAGATGGGAGTAGAGTAGAGTTGGCTAAAAAAATAAGCTAATTTTATTCTAAATCTACTCTACTTTACTCTACTCTCCCTCCATCTTCCTCAATCCAAACGGACCATTAGTCTTCGCATGATGCTTTCTATAAACCAATGAGCAGAGATGGAGGAGTTCTTGATAGATTAAATTACATTCATAGCATCTCCTTCGCATATTACAAATTTATACCCCTGTTTCACTGCTTTTCTTCCTACTAGATAAGTTGCTTTTGCTTCTGCTATCAAAGGGTCTTCGTCTTTCATAAGCTTTGTCTACAAAAACGATTTCCCCTATATGATTCCTGCCCTTTGTTGCAATACAATTTTTTTCCTCATTGATGGATGCATCAAAGTTGACTTTCAAAAAAAGGAGGCAATGGAGGATTCCAAAACCAACTTCTGTTAGACATCACACCTACAAATTCCCAACTAGTTACATAATCAACATATATTTTATTAATTTGTCTAACTAAAAGCAATGGATTAGTAACTTCCCTTCCAATCTGCTTTAACATCTAGTTCCTTGTTATCCATATTATGTCATAACAGATTATTGTGAACAATATGAGTTTGTTTGCATCTTCTTTTGGGAGTCTCATCTTACCTTTAGCTTGTAAGATCAAACTCACCTGGTCAGTTATGGAATTGAACTGCACATCCAAAAATCTAGTATGCTAAGGGGAATTTGTCCATATAATTTTTGCTACTAGGCAATTTATGAGAGGATGTTCCAAGGCTTCCTTATTGGCCTCACTTTGAATGCACTCTTTTTCCTCTTTATGAAATCTTTCTTGATTACTGATCTAGTTGGAATTATTTGCCAAGCTAACTTCCACGGCAATTGCTTGAGTCTTTCTTGAATTTCAATTTTCAAAGATTTTCCAGCCCTTTGTATCTAGTGGAGTACTCTCTATCATGGTTTTAAAAACTAGAACAGTCAAAGAACCAGAAAAGAGACCGGTTCTCGGTTTAACCCAGTTCTTGACTGATTTTTCCCAATTTTGACTGGTTTTTTTTGCCGATTTTAACTGCGCCAATTCTAAGTTTGGTTCAACCGGCTGGTCCAATTCGGTTTTTAGAACAGTACTCTCTATATTGCTATCATGTTGAGTAAATTGATAGGCTGACTTTATAGAAAATTTACCTGACAAATTGAGGACCCATATTAATGATGGGTAGACTAGGGCAACTGAATTTGGAGGATTTTCTTTGCTGATTCTCTGTCTTTTTATTTATTTATTTATTTTTATGAAACTTTGCTGATTCTCTGTCAAAGATCTCCCTAATTTTGACTTTATTCCACTTAATAGGATTTTGTAAAATAAGCCTTGGAGACCTAGGTAAGATTATTTAGGGAGGCTATTCTTGATTTTGGATTGAATCCCTTCAGTTGTGGTACCCATGGAGCATTCCAAATGTCTAGGGCAATTCCATTCCCTATCTTCCAACAAGCACCTTTTTCATTTCCTTTTGTTGCAAGTGAAAAAGAGTGATAATAAAATATAGGAAAGTGAGAAAGAGAGAGGTGCAACAAAATAGGCAATGTTTTTATTTATTTTTATTCCGCTAATGTTTATGACTATTTTATTTATTGATTTGTATTTTTAAATGATGTGAAATATTTTGATTGGATCAAATATTAAGATTGCATTTTTTTTTTTTTTTGGTGTTAACAGTCATATCACCCACCAATATAAACGAAAAGATGAGATTTAAAACACTAAATAACGTTATTGACAAAAATTCATTTAAAAAAAAAACATTTTTTGTTTGAAAAAAAAAAGATTTTATTTATTCAAAATTATATTGTATAATGGGAAAGAGAAAAGAAGAGTATTATTTTAATCAAATAATGACCTCCTCAGTCTCTTTTGCAACACTAGCAAGTGCTAGAGCAGCTTGATTACATCTTAGAGGCACACCAACAAAAGATACATAACAGAAACTTTCACCTATGACATTTTTTTTTTAAGGATTCAGCTATTAAATTAATATTCTTAGAAATCCACACTACTACCAATGGAACAATGATCTGATATTTAGAGGGTATAATTCATGATTTAAAAAAATATATATAATGTATCTATACAAATACTAAAAAAATCCAAACTCACCATCCTTTATTTCCAAAATAGTTTCATTCAATTCCTAATCTCTCTATATTCTTACCATTCCAAATAGGAAAATATTTTTATGGAATTTTTATGCAACCCACTACGTGGTTGTTAGAAAAATTATCTACATGTACTTAATGGCATTTTTAATAAGTCATGTGACTTATTTAAATAATACATGTGATTTTTTAACTATCGCGTGGTGGGTTACATAAAAATTCATGCAATCTAAGTTGCACAAAAACCTTAGGGCATGTTTAACAACTTTTTTTTTTTATATCAATTTTCTGTTTTCAAAAGTTATTTTCTATTTCTACAACAAAAGAGCTATTTTTTGTTTTGAAAACACGGTGAAATCAAGTGTACTTAATGAGGTCCATGCTTTGAATCTTGGCTAAAACAAAACAAAACAAAAAATAAATAAATAAAACCAAAAGCTCAAGAACAAAGTTGAGAATGTGTGGCCAAACCCAAACCCACTATTATTATCATTATTATTATTATTATTATTAAACATTGATAAGGGAAAATAAGAAATACTCACTTTTGTTTTGATCTAACCAAAACATGTTTTTAATTTTGGAAACACAATAAAACTGCTTTTCGTTTTCATTCTCAAAAACAAGTTTTTTGAAAGCAAAATACAAAAATAATTACCAAATATTGCCTTACTCTTCCAAATATTTCCAATTCTCATCTCCTAGATGGTTCAGGTTGGAAATGCTAACAAGTATTCTTAAGACATTAACTAATAATCTATTTTAAGAAAGTTTTAACATTACTTTTATAGAAAAAAAAAAAAAAACTATCAAAATATTAATTTTTTTTTCTAATAATCTATTTTAAGAAAGTTTTAACATTATTTTTATTAAAAAAAATTAAAATATTAATTATTTTTTTCTTATAAAAACTTTCTTTAATTGAATTATTAACCAATACTTTAAAAACACTCGTTAGCATAAATATAATTAAAATTATATATATAATTATATATATATATATATAATTATCATTTAATTGGTTTTAAAAACAGACAGCCACTCCTTTATGAGTCATAATGTGAAAAAAGACAAGAGGTGTACTATTTAATATTTATCTACCCACCCGTTCGTTTCATTCGTGGATGTAACACAATCTCTTTTCATCTTTACAATATAGGAAAATTCCGTTTAGACTTTTGGCCACAAATCACATAGGCAGAACCAGTTCTTTTTCAACTACAACGGTCTACATTTTCCTTTTTTTGATAGCCACCCTTCAAAAAAAAAAAAGTAATAACTAATAAGATAAGAAATCAGGGCCGTTGATTGGTCTATAAATTACAACCAGAACTTAGGGTAAGCGTTGAAATCTCCGCAACTGGCACACGCCGTTAGTTTATAACAATATATATATATATATTTATATATCTATCATAATGATATATTAATTATGGTGGGGTGTTTCTGTTTTTTTGGTAGCTGAAGAAAAGGAGGAAGAGAATAAGAACTAACAAGATCTTCTTCTGTAGAACAAGGTTCATACACACACACACACAATCTGGCTAGAGAGAGGTCAGATCTCTGTCTCAACCATTTATATTTCATTTTTTCTGTTCTGGGTTTTTGTTTTTTCAATACAAAAACATGTTTTTTGGTTTGTTTGTTGTTGCTGCTTGTTCTTATGTTGTTTGTTTTATTGGGGTGTAGTTGATTGTAAATCAATGTTTATGTTCTTTTTTGTATTGGGTACAATCATAAATCCTATGTTTTTATGCTGCTGTGTTTGTATCGATTTAATTCATTCATAGACCGTTGGATATAAGTGAAAGAAGAAAGAGAATATGATTAATCTATATGGAATAAGATGCTCAGCATTTAAAGCAATGGAGCAAATTGGATGGGTTTTATTGCCTTAGTTTCTCGTAAAATTCATTCCATTTGATATGTATAGAATATGATTGATCTACAACCGGAAATGTAAGGGGCTTTCTGTCGTAATTTGTTTTGTTGTTTTTTCTTTATGTATCTAACATGAATGGATATGTTTATCTGTTTCTTTTATTTGTCTTTTCTTTTGGGTCAATGGCAAATTATGCTCAATTTCATTGCTGAGGCCATGAAAGAATTGAGATTGATTTCCATAAGCTCGGGAACTTATTATGGTTTAAAAAAAAAAAAAAAATTTGTAGTTTATGACTGCAATCTACTTGCAATCAAACATGGATTACCTTTTAAGCTTCATATCTTATAGTTCCTAGTGAAATTCACCTTTTCCTGGTCATAAGAAAGAAAAGGAATTGGAGGTAACTAGAACAAACAAAATTTTAGAAGCGAGCCTTCTTGAAGTATTTTCATTTTTCAAATTTTCATGGAGTAAGAGCAGTCTTATGTATAAGAAGGTTAATGGGAGATACAGATTAAAAAGACAGCGAAAACTTTAATACATTTGTTTTGGTTCTTGGAAGTTTCTATTGTGAAGTTTTCAAATTTCTTCATGGTTTTGCTTAAGATATCTTGTATGTGTATGCGCCTTTTTTGCCCCTTTTGAGACTATACATATGCATTTACTTCAACTGTCATCCTTAACTCTTTTTTTTTTTTTTTTTTTTTTTTAATTTAATTTAATTTTTACCCCCTTCTCTTTTCATTCTATATATCAGGCCGGCTTCTCTTATGCATGTTTGGGTTTGGTTTCTCCTAGTTGGAAAAGATTTTCTTTCACTCTGGCCGCTGCAACAAAGTTAAACTCTTCTCGCACCTCTAAGAGGGTGTGGGGTATTACTAGTGAAAGAGTTATTTTGGTTT
The DNA here is from genome assembly GCF_002906115.3 of Quercus suber. Lineage (NCBI taxonomy): Eukaryota > Viridiplantae > Streptophyta > Magnoliopsida > Fagales > Fagaceae > Quercus > Quercus suber. The sequence goes on from NW_027069618.1 coordinate 142,881, forward strand.
GTGTTTTGAGCAAATCCAGATCATCACACATTTGGAGATTGTGTCGTGTATCAGTGGGTTTGTCACTTGATTATGGCTAAGGCTATTATTGGATAAGTCCCCAGAAGCTTGATGGTAGTTTGTCATTGGATCTTTGTCTCAGGCTTCTGGACATTATTGAGTAGAACAATTTGTCAGTAATAGGTTTTCATGTAAGATAAAAGCAGGCAGTGTGTGTGAATGTAGCTCCATACAATATCACTGCAATGGTTAGGTTTTCATGTTTCAACTCTCAAATTCATAGCCCCAAACCAAAGGTAAGTGGAAGACTCACTTCAGGCCTTTGAAACTTAAATTTGATGTAATTATGGTAATAGGTCATGGTTTGTTCTGACTGTGTCTCCCTTTCTCAATCAGAAAGCAGTTCAACCTTCTGCTGAGGCATTGTATAATACATTAGAAGATTGTTCTCAGAGTCAAATCTCAAAGGATTCACCTATCCCTTCCAGCTTAAACCCTTCATCATTGAAGATGCAAGGAGATGCTCAGATTGGCAGCACCAAGCATGATATAAATTTGTCTTCTGCTGATAGTGATTCAAAATCAAAGGACATGAAGAGCAAATTTGTTATTGAAGGTGAAATAGGAGTTGACCAGAGGGGCCATAGGAAAAGTCAGTCTCTAGAAAGTAGATTTTTCCAGGAGGGGATGGTGTCAAACAATACAACCGAGGATGAGACTTATCTGGGTTTTTCTTGTGAGGGTTCCCATAACCAAAAAGGGCTAGTGGTATCAGGTCACAGCAAAGATCAAGGAGTGAGATCAGTCCAGAATCAAGAAAGTCCTACCTTGGGGTCCTTTCAATTAATTTCTGATATTGCCATTAATGAATCAATTTTCTCAATCGGAGATCCACCACATTCGGAGAAGGAAGGCCATGAAAATTCTGATACTCATTTATCTGGTGAATGTGCCGGTGACTCTGGTGACCACACACCTCGTACCCCTCCTTTGATTGTAAAATCATGTTCTTTGCCCAACATTGGGGCCTCTATGCCCACTTCTGTAAGATGTTCTCCTGACAGACACTTAGCACTGCGGTCAAGTTCATCTGGCAATCTGCATATGTTAGAAATGAGGCAAAAAGAGATATCAGTTCATGAGCCCGAGAGGCCTGTGATGCGAGAACAAGAAAGAGATGATGACATTGATAAAGCTGAGAAAAATCATTTTGATAGTTCAGTTGATGATGGATATGATTTGTATAATTATTCTAATTTAGCAAAAGACTGGATAATGCCCACTATGGATGAGGTAAACCCTGTGAAAAACTTTCAAGGAAAATCCTCTGTTCACAATTTGGATGAAGTGCCGGGTAAGGATTATAAGATCAAGCGTATTCAGGAGTGGGTTAATGATCTTCAACTTTGCAGCCCGCTGGAAGAAACAAATGAATCATTCCAATCTGAGGACCAGGTAAATAGAGACTCCAATATCCCAAACAGTTGGACTGCTTTGAAGGTGGATGGTAAGGTCACTCCTGGCATGGAAGCTGCTAAAAAATATATCTCTTCTTTGAGTGCAATGGCCACCACAGCTCACTTGTCAAATCATGGATTGGTTGTGATCCCATTTCTTAGTGCATTTGCTAGCCTGAGGGTGCTCAATTTGTCAGGAAATGCTATAGGTTTGCTTATCTAACAGCACCTTCATCTTCTTACTTGTTTCCCTTTTGATATTATTTTTTAGTTTTGTGTTGAGTTCATGCAACATGATTTAGGAAATTCTGTTAATCTTCGTAATTTTAGATGATTAGTGTTTCTCTTGTACATATCTCGTGTATCAGGGTTGTGTCCCTTCTTGTACTTTTTCAATAAATTTACTTTAAAAGGCAAAAAAAGGAAATTCTGTTTTCTAATTGTAATATTCTTGTTGACTCTTTCCAGTGAGGATAACTGCTGGGGCTCTTCCTCGAGGACTTCATGTGTTGAATCTTTCAAAAAACAATATTCCAACTATTGAAGGTTTGCGTGAACTTACACGACTTCGTGTACTGGACCTAAGCTACAACCGGATATTTAGAATTGGACATGGTATGTTGTTGGCTTCTTTTCAATATAAAAAATGTTGTGGGCATAGTTGTTAATATCATAGAAAAATGGTGCAAGAAAATTAGTACTTACATTTTCTAGAGAGGGGAACACATCTCAATCTAAACTGAAGAAATTCTGAAATTCACTATCAATCTATCCATCTATACAATCATTACAATGCATGTACATGAATAATTATTGCCCAGGAGTTAGTTATTTCGAAAGAGTAGCATGTCATGGATACATATCAACCGATGAATTGTATGAGACATAAATGCATATTGTATGAATTGTATTATAAAATCGTACCCATTTGACAATACATAGACTTGTGTATTTGGGTTTTTGTTAAAATTTGTGAATTGATTTGAGTCTAACAAGTTGTTAGACTTGTTTGAGCCCAATAAATGGTATGTCCATGAGAGGGGAACACATCTCAATCTAAACTGAAGAAATTCTGAAATTCACTATCAATCTATCCATCTATACAATCTTTACAATGCATGTACATGAATATTTATTGCCTAGGAGTTAGTTATTTCGAAAGAGTAGCATGTCATGGATACATATCAACCAACGAATTGTATGAGACATAAATGCGTATTGTATGAATTGTATTATAAAATCGTACCCATTTGACAATACATAGACTTGTGTATTTGGGTTTTTGTTAAAATTTGTGATTTGATTTGAGTCCAACAAGTTGTTAGACTTGTTTGAGCCCAATAAATAGCATGTCCATGAGTTTTGTTTTTTATCCTTTTCTCTTTCTCTTACAAAGTTTGGACCACAAACTTGACACATTGCTTTCACATTTGCAAATTTCTTTTCTAGACTAAGAATAAGGAATAATGTATTAAATGAAAATATAATTATTTTTTAGTTTTGTTATTATTGTTAAAAGTCCAAGAAACTAGGATGCCAAGAAGATATTTAAAGAAAAAGAGTATTGAAATAGAAGAACAAGAAGAGTTAGCAAATGTTGATGATAATGAAGAAAATGTTAATGAAGGAAATAATTATGAAAGATGATGAACATGATAATAACATTAACTTAGATGAAGTTGATTATGATAATAAAAAAATTATTATTTTGGCTTATATAACATGTATTATCACTTTCAAGTTTAATCAATTTGAATGTGGATGATATAAACATATTTTAATTTGATTTATTTAGCTAGTTTTGTTAAATATTGTTAAATAAGTGATGATTAAATTAGTCATTAGTCGAAGATATTCCAAATTTAGAATGAATATACCTTTTATATTATATATGCATATCTATAATTTTTTTAATAAATTTTATGAAGTGTTTATGTACCTTAAAATACACAATACGATATACTACATGATACCAAAAAAAAAAAAAAGGATTAACAATATGATTCACATTCGTTGTATTTTTTAAAATAATTTTTTTCCAGGATTATATTCCTCAATTATCCTAATTTATGGACATTCAAAATCCTAATATATTTTAAATTAATTTTCAAAGGCCTAGCTTCTTGTTCCTCTCTGAAGGAGTTGTACTTGGCTGGAAATAAAATAAGCGAGGTTGAAGGTCTTCACCGACTATTAAAACTGAATGTGCTGGACCTGCGTTTCAACAAAATCTCAACAACCAAATGTCTTGGGCAACTTGCAGCTAACTACAATTCCTTGCAAGCCATCAGCTTGGAAGGAAACCCAGCCCAGAAGAATGTTGGAGATGAACAACTGAAGAAGTATCTCCAAGGCCTTCTTCCACATTTGACATACTTCAACCGGCTGCCTATCAAAGCCAGCAGTCTGAAGGATGCTGCAGATAGGTCAGTTCGGTTAGGCATGGGTTCTCATCAGTTTGATCGTGGCCTTAGATCAGATCACAAGGCTCCTCGTAAGGTTAGTCATGGTCTAGCTGCTCCCAGGCCCTCATCTTCATCAACTCATGGTCGTAAAAGTCAAGCAGTGGACTCACCAAAACGGTCCAAGGGCAGACATGGGCTCCTGCCCCCTATGGGAAACAAAGCGACAACACATAATCGGCAACATCTTGATTTCAGCAGCAAACTTCTGAACTTCAGGTCAGATCTTTCCATTCGCAGGAGTCGAAGTGAAGGAACTCTAGGAGCTCTCTGAGGTGATTTTGTGCTTTACAGAGTTCTTCACATGAAATTTGGGTTTTCGTTGTGTTGGTTTTTATGCCTGCTATGTTTATTACTTGTGATATTTGATGTTTCTCTCCTCTATGAGCAGAAGCTATTGTTTAAATTCACTGTTTAAGAATAATCAGTTTGTTTGACATTATTATTTAATAATATCAAAATTTGGGAAGCTCGCTGGCTCTAAGACTGACAAGTTTATATCACATAATACAACTCATCCACTTTGAGTGGATCACCCTGGCAGAATTGAGAGTATTGGTTCTAGCTGAACTGCATCTTACTCATTAATTTATGACTCATAAGATAAATATGCTCTCCATGTATGGAACCTGGCCTATGACAGTGCTTTCATTTTACATGAATGATAGATCAAATTAGTGTGACCGAAGGCTTTATAGATGTGGTGGTGCTATTGTGTTGAGCCATCGAGGACTGTACTTTCCTGCATTAAGCTAAGGAAACAAGTTGTGGGATATCATTGCATTTTGCATCAAGTTATGCTAGTCCTTGTAGAGATATAGACTTTTGGTTAAAATGAGTAATTCTAGTACCACATAAAATGTCACAACTTTTGCCATAACTATTTTACGTGCTAGATTGTGATTGGTTGATTGTCATTTTCACATAAACCTATCACTTTTTCTCCATTCACAATCTACCACTTGGATAGTTGCGGCCTAAGTTGTGATATTTTATGTGGCGGAATTTTGGGTTAAAAATTACAATTGTAAAAACTATTTATTAATAGAATATAATACTTTTTTAAAAGACAAAAATACACTGTTGATTCCTAAAATTTACCTATTGAGTATTTTTGGTTTCTAAAGTTTCAAGTGAACTTTATTAGTCTCTAAAATTTAAAAATGAATACTATTAGTTTCTCCATCAACTTCCATTAGTTTTTTTTTGCTTATGTGTCTAATGGAGTAATAATATGACATTTGTTCAGCGATGTAGCAAGCATTTTATTATGAGCAAATTACAAGCAAATCCAACCATGCTCACCATTCCAAGCTCTCACTCCCACGACATAAGTCTGCCACTGTTTTCGGCATCACCAAAGCACCACTGGCTCCTACCATACTGTCTACCTCCTTTTCGGTTCTACTCCCCAACCCCTTCTTGTCGTTAACACAGCTAGCAACCTCAAACAATGAGTTGGAGGTATTTTTTTTTAATAAATTTTTTTTTTTTTTTTTTTTTTCAACAACAACAACAACAACAATTTTCCCAAATGGGTAATAATCCAAATTCCAACCTCAAATCCATATTAGACGAAGATTGGTCCAAGATCTAAGCTGGAATTACAAATCCCAAAAGAAATTTGTTCTCTGTAGGGTTGTGTTACGAGTTTGACTTTGACTCTATGAGATGGGTTAGGGTGTGGCTTTTCAGGTTGGATGGGTATGAGGCATTTTGGCTGGAGGTTGGATTTCGCATGTGGCTTTGTTGTTTAAGGACTAGGGTCTATTGATTGGATCAGGTTACATCTCATTCAGTAAAATTGTTGCTTTTTATGGAGATTGGGTTTGTTTCTTGGAGGTTGAGGTTTTTTAGGTTGTTGCCAATTTCTTTGACGAGGAGGTGGGAGAGAGACGAAGTACTGATTGGAGCTAAAATGGCGGGCCAAAGACAATGGCGAACTTAGGATGGTGGGAATTGGAGGAGAATACCTTTTTTAGATGGGGAGGGTGGTGAGGTTTGCTGGCATGTAATTTTTTTATAATGAAATTAATTGTCACATCATTAAAAAAATGGTATGTTATTATTTGGTTAGACAAGCAAAAAAATAATGGAAGTTAATAAAATGATCAATAATGTTCATTTTCTTTTTTAAACTTTAGAGACCAATGCTCACCTGAAACTTCAAGACTAAAAGCGCTCAATAGGTAAAATTTTAGGGATCAACGGTATATTTTCGCATTTTTGAAGAGTACGGCAATTTTGAAAGCATGAGTTCAAATCACAATTTCCATGAGTAAAATCTGTATTACCTAGTCATTTTTAGCTCCAGTGCCACATTCAAATTGTGATTTGAACTCAATAATTTCCGTTCTTAGCATAAATAGAGACTTCAAATTACGTTGCATTGGTAAACCTTTTTATTTAAGCATAAGTATGAAATCGTAACTTGATAAGAGAGCAAGGCACAGGTGATAAGCCAACAGTTGCAAATCAATATTTATTAGACAAATTAGTAACTCATGGCTTTTTGTTGGTACTACTTTAACCATCTTTATCAGGGTTGTGCTAAAGGTTGTTAGAACTTTTTTACGAGGATGAGTCGGAAATTCCGGAATAGGTGATTGATTTTTATGAGAAGTTATATTGGGAGCCAGAATCTTAGAAGCCGACTATTGATGGATTATATTTTGCCTATTTAGATGAAATGGAGAGGGGGTTTGAGAAGGAGGAGATTCTTGAGGCACTTACGGAGGCTGAAGGTGACAAGGCCCCTAGGCTTGACGGGCTTACTAAGGCTTTCTTTAAAAATTGTTGGAGTGTGTTGGAGGGGGATGTTATGGCTTTTTTTGTGGATTTTCATAGACACTGTGTTTTTGAAAAGTCTCTCAATGCCACTTTTCTATATTTGATCCCCAAGAAGACTAATGCTATCAATATTAAAGACTTTTGCCTTATAAGTCTTGTTTGGTAGCCTTTATAAACTTTTGGCTAAGGTGTTAGCACATAGACTTCGTAGTGTTTTGGATAAGTTCATCTCTGATTCTTAGAATTCTTTTGTTGGAGGGAGACAATCCTTGATTTGGTTATGATTGCAAATGAATGCTTGGAATGTAGAATGAAAAGTGGTACTCCTAGTGTGATAGTTAAGTTGAATATTGAGAAGGCTTACGATCATGTGAACTGGGCTGCCTTATTTTATCTTATGGAGATGATGGATTTTGGGGCGAGGTGGGGGAGATGGATGAAGGCTTGTATTACTACAAGTAGGTTCTCAATTCTTGTCAATGGTTATCCAACGGGTTTTTTTGATAGTTCACATGGTCTTCGACAAGGGTTTCCCTTGTCTCCACTCTTATTCCTCTTGGTTATGGAGGTGTTGAGCAAGTTGTTGAAAAGAATGGAAGAGGGAGGCTTTCTTTATGGTTTTCAAGCAGGGTCTCATGTTCAAGGGGGTTTGAATAATTCTCACATTATCTTCGTTGATGATACTATCTTATTTTGTAATGCTTTCAAGGAACATTTTTTTTTTTTAATACAAGGGAACAATTATTATATATATAGATGGTTGATTTTCTTTGAAGTTATTACAGGCTTGAAAATCAATGTTGGCAAGAGTGAGATTGTTCCAATCGGTGATGTAGGAAATCTGAATGCTTTGGCTTGTGTTTTATGTTGTAAGGTGGGTAGTTTGCCTATGACTTACTTGGGTATGCCCCTTGGGGCCCATTATAAGGATTCACCAATTTGGAATCCTATTATAGAAAAGATGGAGAGGAGGATTTTTGGTTGGAAACGTCCATATTTGTTGAAAGGTGATAGACTTACTTTGTTAAAAAGTACACTTTCGAGCCTTCCTACTTATTTCCTATCTTTGTTTAAAATCCCTCAAGTTGTGGTGGCTAGACTAGAAAGGATTTAGAGGAATTTTCTTTGGGAGGCTTCTAAGGAAGCTTTTAAATATCCTTTAGTCACTTGGAATAAGGTTTATTTGTCAATGGAGTTAGGTGGGTTGGGATTTGGAGGATTGGATTGCTAAACCAAGCATTGCTTGGAAAATGGTTATGACGTTTTGGGAAGGAGAGTAACAAGTTATGATGTCAAGTTATAGCATCTAAGTATGGTGTGGCTGGAGGAGTTTGGTGTACTAAAGGTGTAAGAGGGACTTATGGGTGTGGGATGTGGATGAGTATTAGGGTAGGGGCATAGACAAGTACTACATGATGTGGGGGAGGGTCGTCGTATTCGATTCTAGTACAATCCTTGGAGTGGACATACTCCTCTTAAGGATCTATTTCCAAATTTGTTTGCTTGTTCTCTTTCTAAAGAAGCTCAGATTTCTAATTTGGTAGTTTTTGCATTAGGAGTTTGAATTTACAATTGCACCGAGATTTTCATGTTTGAGAATTGGAGGGTGTATGTTCTTTTTTTGAGCTTTTTCATTTCCATATGCCAAGGGGTGAGAAGGATGATAACCTGACTTGGAAGTTGACTCAAACTGGTGTGTTTGATGTGTGATCGTATTATAATTTTTTTGTCTAGTCTTCCTACTGATGACTTTCCTTGGAAGAGCTTTTGGTGTGTAAAGGTGCCTAAAAGGGTTTTTCTTTTTATGGATAGCAACTAGGGGTAGGATAGTCACCATTGATAATCTTGTTAAGAGAGGGTAGTCTCTAGTTAATTGATGTTGTTTGTGTCGTTGTGATGTAAAATCTTTGGACTATCTTTTACTCCACTGTAAGTTTGCTCATGCTTTATAGAGTGAAAATTTTAAGGTGTTTGGGCTCCAACGAGTAATGCCAAAGACATTAGTTCTCTTCTTTATGCATGGAGGGATTGGCTTAAAAAGCACCTATCAACTATTTAGAATATGATTCCAACATGTCTAATGGGGTTAGTTTGGCATAAACATAATACCCATACCTTTGAAGATAAGGAACGACATTTAGGTCTCTTAAAATCTCTTTTATTTGGTACTTTGTTTCAATAAGCTCGTATTTGGAGATTTACGCAGTGTCTTTCCGTTCTTGCTTTTTTGCATTCCATTAGTTTTAGCTTGTGTTATATGTGATTTCTTTTCATGTTTACAGTGTTCATCATCATAAACACGATGTTCATTTCATTCAATAAAAGTCTTATTACCTATAAAAAAAATTGTTAGAAGTTAGCCTAGCTTGGACGATGCAGTTGCTAGTTGCTAATTAGCGAGCGGGACCTAGCTTGGTAGCTTTGATATATCCAAACATGGGACTAGATTTTGGATTTAGTTTGCCATGCTCTAGTAGCAAGCAGCCAAGCACCACGAGTACAAGCATGAAAGCATGGTTTACGCCGTGAAACAATCGCATACAATATCCTAAATGTAAACGTATGTATGGTTGTATGCATTTGATTTTTTTCAAATATATGAGTGTTTCGAGTGGCTATGCTAGTAAACATAAAACATTACTATTAGTCTATTACCGTTAAAATCCACTGAACAGCTTTTTTGTGTTACAAAGCCAGACAACACTTCTTCTATGGTGCCAAGTACATAGTTAGTGTAAAGAGGAAACTAATCAGTAAGAAAATCCGATTCACAACACACAGTAAAAAGCTGTAAATGAATATTAACCAGCATAAGAGCTGGTTCCTATACAAATATTGTGGGAGAGATGTATGCTCCAGAGAAGCTCTCACCCGTACATGTATACCATGCACTTCATAAAGAGGGAAGGAAACTAACTAGAACATACGGACAGTGACCAAAATGCAACACCACCAGCATCATTTTTACACAGAAATATGTCCACCAAGAAGGCAAACCCCATTACATTCTTAAAATTTCTTCACTAACCTGCTGCCTCCACATTTTCCAGTTGTGTTCTACAACATAAATCCAATGCCCTATAGTAAATCAGTATTTGCTATTCATCAGTGAATCATAAATCAATTGATATATAACTAATTCTGCAATTCATAAATTAACAAGCTTATGCATTGAAAGGCATATAAATAGAGCATCTGATTTGAAGCACATAACAAAACCACAGTGAAAATCCAACTCAGGCCAAAAACCAGTTCAATCTGCAAGGACAAAGGACTACTAAAACCTTGTGTCTAAGGTTTTAAAGTTGGAGCATGTTGAAGTTCTGAATGATTTACTGTTGGAAAGAATTCCACATAGATGAAAAACTAGGGGAGAATAATCCTCTTATATTTAACAACCCCCCCAGGAAAAAATAAAAGGAGAGAGAGAGAGCACAAAATGTTCTTCTAGCTGAGTCAGTGTATCTCATAATAACAGTATAACTTCAATCAGCGGTTGTTAAAAAGGAGGATGAACAAGGATATGTTGGCATAAATTATTGACAGAAAAAATTCAATTATGCATCACCTGAGCCCAGAATGAAATTTCCACTGCACTGGACATACATTAAGCATCTGCTGACACATGCAAGAATAGCAATAGTTAGTAAAAAAATTAGTTGAAAACCTTTAAAAAGTAGTAGTAGTACTTTAATCTTCAATCCTTTACAATTGAGACAAATTATTTTGTCACATTATAATTTGTCACCCTTTAATATTAGATTAGCGGTAATTAAAATGAGACAACATCAATAATGACTCCACCAGTGATACCAAAGGTGTTGGTGAAGTCAAGTCCACCGGCATCCCTGGACATCACTCCATCAGAGATACACTAGGCATTGCAGAAGAGACACAGTCAAGCCGATCCCAGAAAAGTCAACTCCAGGTCAAGTTATCCTATCATTGTTACATAATCTTCAATGCATATCTTATCCAACTTCAGTTCAAATCATGAAACTATTCTATTTGGAATGTAATTATAAAGTTCCAGTATACCCGAATTATTTAATTTATAATATAATTTTACAGAATAACAGAATTGAACAATGAATTATTAGCAACTCATCTTCTTGATGCAGCTTTTGTCACGATCAGAAATGACCATAAGAGGGGAAAAGAGAAACTTTTTTATGTTTGATGATCGAGGTATGCGGAAAGCACAATAAATGACCAGGGCTGTTGGCAGAAAGCTCCCGAAAAAAGGAAACAATCAAGAAAAATGTAAGTCACCACAGTAGAGAAACAAAAAATGAAGAGTAAAACAGTTGGCTCATCTGACATCTTTAGTAAAGCCAACTGTGCTGAAACTGCTAACTTTCTCTCATCTTGTCCAAAAATAAGCATCTTTGAGGCTTGCACCACCCCATCCCCACGAATAGATATTTCCCAGCCCATCCCATCCCTTCTTATCCTACCACTCATAAGTCATAACTATTACACTTCAACATCCTCAAATTAACTTCTTTACAAATCAAAGTGTTAGCTTATTAATCAATAGCAATAATAACCAAAACAAATACTCAACCTTTGGTAACGATAACTTCAATTTATTACCAGTTAAAGAAATAATTGAGAGTGTGACTTCATATAGAATAAAATGGAGGAATATATATATATATATATATAACTGACCTTAACTACTTTGATAAGGATGCATAGCTAACCCCAACAAATTTGGAACTGAAAGCTTTGTTGTTATTGTAGTATTATCATATCCAATGACACAAATCACCCCCATAAAACCATTAGGATTCAACCACACCACACTAAACCAAATAATATACACAGTCATTTTAACTTATTACTACACGCCAATAGCTTGTAGCTCAACAAACACATCGTCCTGTTTCCAACAGAAGCATTCAGATTAAATCCCCCTCCCCTGTTGTAAGTATCAAATTTATCCAAAATATAACTTATTACCACTACACATCACCGCCATATAAAAACCGTTGGCACTTGCCCAACTAAACCTTAACCCATCATAAACTACCAATTTCTCCTTAAACCTCAAAAACCCGTCAGTGAAACAGTAATTTTAATCTAATTACCGAGCGATAAAATACGTAAAAAAAGTGTGACTTAAAACTGTAATTTTAGAAAAGTAATAAAAAAAAAAAAAATTCCGATACCTTTGGGATGGTCGTCCGGGGCGTCATGGTAGTCGTGGTCGTTGTCTTCCTCCTCAGCCTCAGGAACAGGGTGGAGTTCAACCTCGTCACCAATGATGATGTTCTTGTCTGCCAAGTCAGCGGAAGAGTTATTGTCATCGGGATAACGAACCACAACAACAGGGCAGACACAGTGATGTACACAGTAATCGCTGACGCTGCCGAGACGCGCCTTGGTGGAGCGTTTGGAGGACGCGCCGAAGCCACGGCTGCCCATGATAACGGTGCTGAGCCCGAGCCTCTCGACCTCGAGGCAGAGCCGCTCCTTCATGTCGTGGTCCTTCACGATGTGGATTTTGAAGGGGATTTGAGCCTGGACCAAGGGCTGAGCCAGCGAGTTGGCCTTAGAAGTCGTGAAATTGTCCAACTCGTCCTCGAGCTTCCGCTGCTGGGACTCGGTGTCGAGGGCAGAATCGGGATTCTGATTTAGGGGAGGAATGGCGGAGCAGCCCCAGTCGGCGCCGTAGAGGACGCAGGTGGGGCGGACGTGGAGGAGGATGACGTGGTCGCTGGGGCGGAGGTAGTTCTCGACGGCCCATTTGACGGCGTAGGCACTCTCGTCGCTTAAGTCGACGGCGATCGCGATCTTGCGGTGTGGGTGGGTCACCGTTAGGGACGTCATCACGGAAGTAGTAGTGCTTTTGTGAGGTTTTGACCGGTGGGAAAGGTTGCGTGCGTGAAGAAAGAATATGTAGATTGAAGAGTGAGAGGTGGAATGTTAATGTGAAATTTAGAAGTGGAGAAGCTGAGGGAGGTTTAAAAATTAAATTAATTAATTAATTCTCTTCACAACTTTTTTTCTTTTTTTTTTTTATTCCTACAGCTGATTAATTAATAGTAATAGTTGGTTCCTATTTCCTAGTAGTTTCTTTACTGCTGCTCAGAAATTAATACATATAAGTAACACTGTACTCTGCTGCTGCCTTGGTCTCCCTCCTTCCTAGTAGTTAGCTTTAAAGGATATTTTTTGTCCGCCCAACTTTTTTTTTTTTTTTTTTTAACTCAAGCACATAAGCAAAGTTAGAATATTATAATCATTTCAGTGTACTTCCACCTAATTTTCAAAAGATAGAATTAACATTTCTGTACGGAACAACTGAAATTTTAAAAAGTTTTATTTTTAAAAAAAACTTAGAAAAGAATAAATAAAACTAATTTAAACTATATAAAAAAAAAATAATGTGTAATATTTCATTTTTATCCACGAAGTAATGATTAATTTGATTTAGTTCTTTTAGGTTTCACATAGAGCTGTTGTTATCTTGATGTGACATGTACTTGCTTTTTCTACGCATGAAAATTATAGGTTGCCTAAATGATTTATGCGGCAAAATTAATGGATTTATCAAATCTCACCCAAATCTAATGTTATGAGATCCACACAAATCTCGCAAGTAAATTATCAATCAAAGTTATAATACAAAAAATCACAATAATAATAATAATAATACAAAGATTTGGTAATAAAGAGAAAAACCAATAAAAAAACATCTTCGATAGACCTCCGTGCTAAGAAAATTTTGTTAAAAAATCACTATAAAAGAAAAATTACTATCGATGTAGAAAATCACAAATTGGGTCACTTGTTCGATGAAGTGTTGATAGAATGTTGTTTATTCATGCAAGACAAAAAATCACAACTCAAAGAGCATTGATGTGGTGTTGAATATTGTCAAAGCGTCAGATAGAGAATTTGGGCATAGATTTGTTGTGCATTGGTTATTGGTGCTTGGCATGGTGGTGGTTTGGGGCTTTGGTGTGATCGGTTAGTTAGTAGGCTTAACTGTTTTGAGTTTGTTTAGCAACGAGAGTTGCTTAGGATATTTTGTAGGTGGTTAAACACCTCTGTAGGAACACTAAGTTCCAATGAACAGCACACAAAGATTTAAAAATACCAATTCTCAAAAATTGATTGCAAAAATGAGAGTACAATAGTACTTATTCAATCTGTCCTACATATCAAACTAACATTGGTTACATCTAATACGAGTAACTAATTCCTTAACAAGACTAACTAACTGAGATAAGATAGACTGCCATATAACCAAATTAAACTCGTCTGTTTATCCATTTAAAGTCTTCTAAATCAAACTCCTGGAAGGTCATTGTGTATTTCACTAATTCTAAATGTTTCTTCTAGCTGTTCACAGCCCATGGAACAGAACCTCCAGGATGGAGTGTTTAAACTACAAATACTTTAATATCATGATGAGAAACAATCTCTCAAATCTTGCTCCCTTTTCTTATGAAACAAAACTTATTGTTTAAAATAAAAATAAAAATCAGTCATGAAGAAAGAGTCCTTTCTGAGATAGCGAAGAGATAAGATCCGAATTAATTTTAATTGTTTCTTTTATCCTATCAAGCTTTAAGATGAGAATGTAAAGTATCAAGCTTTAAGATGAGAATGTAAAGTCATATTAAGTATTTTAGTTAAAAGATTCCATTATTACTTAATTATTATCAATTAGAATTAATTATACTAAACAAATTTTCCAACTTTGAAGGAGACCATTAAAATTAGAAAGTGACCAAAGAGAAAGGTAGAAGGAGAAAGCAAAATATGTAGAAACTCCAAAGCTAGCCAAAACATTGTAGGTCTATTTTTGTATTTATTTTGAGTCATGATGGTTGACGAACAAGACATAATAGTGGGCTTTGTTGGATGCTATCTGGTGGTGACTAGTCTCCAAGAGGCTACCTAAGTATGAATATTGATGATGCCAAAATCGTCAGTTGGGTCACTCGTCCAATCCGAAACTTTTGACGATTTTGTAGGACCTGCAAAATAAAGGAGGGACTGATTAAAGAGACCACCGGATTGTGCCCAATGGGGGAGCCTCCGATGCTTAAGTTAGTGCCAACCCATATTTGTTGTATATAAACAGTGTTTTGTAGTAGTTTTTGATGTACCTTAGCAAATGGACATATTGTCCCTTTTATAAGTGACTTAGGTAGCTGTTAGACATAAATGAGAGTAATTATTACCCTAATTGTAACGTTCTTTGTCTTGATGAAAGGGTTTAAGGCCTTTGAATGTGTTGGGCAGTTACTCATTAATATTTGATGGCCTACTAATGACGCAATGACCGTCCATTAAGATGGACGACCTTAATAGTTTTTATGGACTCATCAATTGCCCCCCATTCCCAAGTCTAATTTTGCTTTGTGCTAGTCAGGCTTTGGGAATATTCTTGACTTGTTTAGATTCATACTTCTTTTTCTTCAACTACTTTCTTCTTCAAGAACGACAGTATTTTTGCGACGATTTCTTAGTATTTGCCTTTTGAAGGTCTTTTTGGACGTTCAAGGGATTATAGCTTGATCTTGAAAGTGAGCTAATTTCTTTGGATGATCATTTTTTATCACTGCTGAAGAGTAAGGTAATTTCTTTGGACAACCATTTTTTATCACTGCTGAGAAGTGAGGTGATTTTTATTTTTTTTTTACGACCATTTTTTATCACTTCGATGCTTCTTCTTTCATTCATTTCCTAGTTGTCACGTTTAATATTCTTGATTTGCGTGTGACTTGCATTTGTGTGAGAATCCTTGTCTGCTTACACTCATCTAAGGGTATTTAGCCACTTTTAGGTGACTTACATCCAATTACGGAGCTTCATCAATTAGACTTCGTCAGCGATTTACATCGGTCTAGCGGAATCTTGTCTTTTTTTTTTTTGGTGACTTACATCCATTTAAGGAATTTTGTCACTTAGGCTTTGTCAGTGATTTACATCCATCTTGGCGGAATCTTATCACTTAGCCATTTTTTGGTAACTTACATCCATTTAAGGAATCTTGTCACTTAGGCTTCGTCAGTGATTTACATCCATCTTAGCGGAATCTTATCGCTTAGCCATTTTTTGATGACTTACATCCACTTAAGGAATCTAGTCATTTAGACTTCGTCAGTGATTTACATCCGTCTTGTCGGAATCTTATCACTTAGCCATTTTTTGGTGACTTACATCCATTTAAGGAATCTTGTCACTTGTTGCTAGAAAGATTCCTTGACGTTATGTCGTTTTGGACCTTCTTGAAGCCATGTTGATATCTGTATTAAGTTGCACATGCACTTGCCAAGACTTGGTTAGACAAGAATTTTAGAACAATTCATATATAAATAATAAGTTACCAATAGCCTAAGTGAGCCTTTTTCTTATTTTCTTGTAATCCTAGAGTTTTACCTCTTTTATGATGTGTCTAGTAGCACATACATTTTTGCATGAAACCTTACTAGGTGTAAATTTTATAGACGAATATAAAAGAGACAAAGGTAAATGTGTTACCTTAAATGATGACATTATTTTGTCACATACCTCAATCTTTTTATTGCTGGGATCCTCTTGACAAGCTCTTCCCTTTTTAAGATGACGAGCACTTCTCTTTTCAAGATTTTTTTTTTTTTTTTTTTGCGTGCTTTGATGACTATGGTCATTGCTATTTATAATAGCAATTTCCTCTTCCTTCTTTTTTTTAAGATGACGAGCACTTCTCTTTTCAAGATTTTTTTTTTTTTTTTTTTGCGTGCTTTGATGACTATGGTCATTGCTATTTATAATAGCAATTTCCTCTTCCTTCTTCTTTAATTGTACGCTCAAGTCACTTCACTAATGCTAGTTGCATTTTGCTAAGAATGACAATCTACAAATATGCAATTGCTTGCTATACAATTATGGATGTCAGTTGACAAAGTGCATTCCAAAGTATTTTGTGATATATAAGAATTGAAGCTATTTGACTATATGCTTGTTTTAAACTGAACTTTGTTTGGTGCTTGCACCGAATATAATTTTGAAAGCAATTTAAAAAGATTTTGGTGAGTTGACGGAGACAGCAGGAATTTATTGAGACTTAAACTCATGACCATATTGTGAACACAATCATCTAACATTTTAAGCCTAGGAGACTTAATAGAATTTCTCAGATTCATGATGATGGAACATATGCTACTAATAATATAGTCATATTAGCTATGATAATAGCAATATTTTCAACATGATTTATATGTACATATTCGTAGATGATCATGCGAGCTTGATATGCACTTAATTCTAATAAGATAATATTTGGCATGGCTAATTAAAAAGGAAGAAATAAATGAGTTACCTCAACAAGAGACCTTAAATTATGGTACTATTGTATACATACCTTGAACTTTTCATTGTTGTAGCCTTCTTGACAAGTTTTAAGATCTCTTTTGTTAAGCTTAACATGCTACTTTCATGTTTAAGGCTTGGACCTTTTTTGTTTCATTCTTTTGAAGGTGCAAGGACTAGGGCATATTGACCGTTCGCGGTTATATTTCCTTCCTTTAGGGACGAAGGCTAGCCCAGGGGCTTCTTCCTTCATCGTTTGATGATGACCATTGAAATGACCGTTGCTTTTTGTCTCTTTGTTGAGACAGTGGCCTAGTTGGCCAATTTCTTTTCTTATCCTTCCTGAGCTATTCATTTGACTGTTATGATTGACTGTTTAAAGTCCTGTCATTCTGCAGTTTATACATGTACTTGCAAAGTGTTTCACTAAACACTTGTCATATGAGTAAAGAGACCACTGATAAGATTTTTTAGGGTCAAGATTGGCATGTGCATAAGATAAGATTTTTCTGGACACATGCCTAATTGGTTATGCAAATACTACAATTTAAAAGAGTACTTATGCTTGATACATGATCTATCATCATACTTTCACATTCAATAAATATTCAAGCTAAAGTTTTAACACCATGTCTCTTACATATCATTGTGTGAGTCATATAGCATATTGATATAGCATTTTTTTTTTTAAAGAAAGAAATATTCACGATGCTATGGAAAGACTCTAGGCTTTTCCATGATTTTTGGCCTTGGTACAAAATTACCTTATAACAGTGTCAACAATTATATATAGATAGAGATAGGGTGGTATGATGCTATCATGTCACATACCTTTGATCTCCTCTTTAGCAAGCTCTTCTTGATGAGTTCTCATTCTTAATCCTGTGGACTTGAGAGTAAATGTACAATTGAGATAGTCTAGATACTCTAATCTAGTTGTTGTACTACATGTATTCTTGCTGCATAAAACATTAGGCTTGGAGTAACATTGTCAAGTAAGTAATCACAAATAATATTAAGACAAATGTATAAAATTTGTTGTGGCTTTGGCCTAGAGGCATTATGACTTTTCAAATGAAGTCATTTAAGCAGTGAAAATATCTCTTAGAAAAAGTGAAATCACAATTTCTTGGTAAGATTCAGATTTGATATTGCCCAAATATCACAATTTTTTGTTTCTAATACATCGTGATGTAAATTTTGCTTTTTTACATAAATGTATAATTCTACTGATCTCTTTATTGGTTGGTCATTAATTTCCATTGAGAAACTAGAGGTGTAAAAAGATGTACATACTTATTGTCTTTTATTTTTTATAAAAACATCTTTGAAGTCCCTAAAAATAATTCTGAATTCTAAAAAGACAATAGAATGAATTCTGGTTTTAATGCTTGAAATGGGTTTTTATTTTTATAACTTGAAACGGCAATAAAATTTGACCTTGCCATTTAATGCCCAAAATTATAATTTTGGCAAGATAATAAATATTTTCTAATATTCAAGCGTTGAGTTTTATTACCAATTGCAAGGCAATAACATGTTTACTCCATCTTTCCTATTTAAGCTAGATACGTTTAGGAAAGAAAAGGAGTGATAAACTGGTAAGTGGTACCATACGTGTCAATACCAACATTGGTGAATTATGTGCCAAACAAGTATGTCTAACATCAAACATGCAACTGAATAGTACATGTGAAATTGTGAATGATCAAAATGGGATTTGCTCCACATTGGGTTGATTGTATTTATCATAAAAAGAATGTATTGATATATATATATATATATATGCACAATAAGTCTCATCAATTGATATATATATATATATATATATGCACAATAAGTCTCATCAATTTTGGTTCCTCAATTTCAATACCCCCACTATTTGACAAAATTCAAATGAAAAATGTGGCACATAAAATTATCAATTATTTAAAGGCACATGAACTCTTCTCAATATAAGGTTCTTCAAAATAGAAACACCATAATTTATGGGGTTCATAAAAATTCATGATATATATATATATATATATATATTTTTAAATACTCATAAATCCCATCAAATTTTTTTCTTGTATGAAACATGAGCATTTTCAATTATTCCAAATTTCACATGGAATTCAAGACATAGCTGTAGAAACTAGAAACGTATAACTGTTTATACATGTATATCGACACATTTGTCAATAAAACATTAAGGAAAACGCTTTTTTACAGTAGGCATCATAATGCAGCAATTGATTAATATTTTTTAAGATTCCATTAATCTTATGTTTGTATTCAACCAAATACTAGGCATTAAATAAAATTCCAAATTTAGCCAACACTACAAACTGAAATTGGTAAGAAACTACTGATATTAAAACAAAAGTTTTAATGGGAAATTTGGACATTACAAAAGGTTTAAAATTTTCCATTAAACCACATAGCAAACTGTAATGGAAATTGCAAGATATAGCTGACCAATTACTTCCCATATTTCTTTAACACTAGATTAGGAATTTCACAAATGCATATTCATAGTATTTCCAAATTTCACGTAGATGTTAAATTATATACCACCTTTTTTTTATATTTTTTTTATTGTTATTTTATAAAGCCTTTAGCCGAAGCTATGATTCCCATTCCTTCCATTTATATATCACCATATATAGCAACTTCAGTATGATTAAATTGAGATCTAAAACAAATATAGAAAGACAAAGCTGTGATTTGGGACTACCATTATTATGGTTGAATTATTTGGAGTAATCTAGGAATTTAAAATCTTATGCAAAACGTAATATCAGGTAGAAAAATAACTTTTGGGAGAATAATCCCATAGACATACTTGAGCAATGATACTCATAGAATGGCTTAGTGGGGTAGGCTATGTATCTTTGGGGCAATTTTATTTTTGCTCTTGCTTCTTATTTATTTATTTATTTTGAATAAAGGTATAAGAGTTACCTTGGGTTCTTGACGCGAACCATCTCGTTTGTGCCCAGGATCATCAACCCACAGTAACACGATGACATTTTTTGCGAAATCACATTGAGGTGATTTGATTTGGCCTTCAAACTTCATGTGCTCATCCCTTTGGGTTGGAAGACTGCAAGACTGCTTTATCGCGGGTAGATCTACTTCTATCATAGGATCTTTACAGCACATTCCATCTAGTTGACCGAGACTGACTACGGTATCATGGTGTTCATATCTTTTGAATGAACTAAGTGACCCTTTGTCATGGGAAGAGAACAATGACTTATAGTTCCCCACAGATGGTGCCAAACTGATGATGCCAAAATCGTCAGTTGGGTCACTCGTCCAATCTGAAACTTTTGACGATCTTGTAGGACCTGCAAAATAAAGGAGGGACTGATTGAAGAGACCACCAGATTGTACCCGATGGGAGAGCCTTCGATGCTTAAGTTAGTGCCAACCCATATTTGTTGTATATAAACAGTGTTTTGTAGTAGTTTTTGACGTACCTTAGCAAATAGATAGATTGTCCCTTTTATAGGTGACTTAGGTAGTTGTTGGACATAAATGAGGGTGATTATTACCCTAATTGTAACGTTCTTTGTCTTGATTAAAGGGTTTAAGACCTTTGAATGTGTTGGGCGGTTACTCATAAATCTTTGATGGCCTACTAATGACGCAATGACCGTCCGTTAAGATGGACGACCTTAATAGTTTTTATGGACTCATCAAATATGATCTATTATTTAGCTGGGCATAGCTGCAAATGTGCGTAGTTGTGTCCATATTCAGCAGGTGACTTATCAAACTCCATCTCTTTTTTTAGTTTTTAGTGACCATGGGACGTAAGCACTGTTCCGAAGCAAGGGAAAAAGTACCTGGACGATTTCATGCTTTTGTCCGCACATAAAATATCGCTATTTCATGTGTGTGACATGGTGAATTGTCATTTTGTTTTAGATGAGAGTACAAAACCAATTAATTCACACATTATTTTGATAAAGCTCTGGAGAAAATGGGTGGGTCGTCAGGTTCGTCATCACGGAGTGGCACTCTTGACCTTAGATGAGCTGTTTTGATTGGGAAGGGTGTGTGAAGAATGTGAATTTAATAGAGAAAGCTTGGCAGAGCCATCCACCCAAAATTTTGAATTTTTCTTTAATATAAAAATTAATTATAAGATTTATATTCTTAGCTTTGCCCCCAAAATTATATGAGCTTTTTTTCAAAAGAAAAAAAAACGTGTTAATTTTTTTTTTAATAAATTCTAATATTCAAGGGCTTGCAAGTTGCCACTTTCAGGAAAGCATTAGTTCGGGTTGCATGAACAAGGCACGTGCCGCTCTTTTTGTGAGAAAATTAAGATGTAAATTTTTTTGGAAAAAGTACAAAGTTATGTACTTAAATTTAAAATAGTTTTTTAACAAATGAATATCTATTTATTATGACAATTTCTTAGAACTTATTTGCGAAATGTAATATCTACCTTCTAAAAAATTATACTAAGAATGATAATGAATTTCATTATCTTTCAACAATAAACAACTAAATTTTGATAAGACATTGTAACAATATATAAAATTTTGCAATGAATGATAATATATGCTACAATTTAAACTCTTAATCAAATGAAATACTTGCAATCATCAATAATGAAGATTTTGTTATCCATACATACTTCTCTCTTTATTTTCTTATTTTATGAGCATAACTATGATGTTCAACTTACTTAATTTTTAATATGAAAAAACATTTTAAGGAAGAAAATAAATTAAAAAAGAACAAGATAACAAAAAACATATGCCATCAAAGTTCCATTAGGTAAAATTATAAGTATAGAAGATTTAAACTTAATAAATTGGGGGTTTTCTAGGTAACAAATAGAACACCATATATTACTATTTTCACTTTCCAGGCATGACTAACACATAAAATTCAAAATACTTGAAGAAAATTTTTGGCGTGTTAAAATTCAGTGGGGTGTATTTTAGAAATTTGCCCGATAGAATATTATAGAAATCATAAGATTTCTTTAGGGTTTATCTAAGAGTGTAATAATTGGGGTATCTGCTGCTTTACAAAATATAAAGGAGGAAAATTTTCAACTTTAGTTTGGGGAAGGAATGAAACTACCCCAAATATAAAGGGTGAAAGTGCCTTTTTGCCTCTTTGTGTGTGTGTGCATGTAAAACTATATTTATGTGTGTGTGTGTGTGTTTTTTTTTTAAACATTAAACAATTTGTTAAAGAAAAAAAAAGTTAGCACAGGAAAACTGTGCATAAAACAATGAATTTTTTACTCAACAAATTGACTAATAAAAAAAAAAAAAATCTAGCAACATAACAAAATTTCATGATATTTTTACAATACCTTTATTTTTAGTTATGGTGGGTTCTAGTCTAATATTTTATTTTAGAGTAATGGTATGTCCACAACATTTTCACAACAAATTTTTGGTGGTAAATTGTTATTGGTTTTAAATTGTGCATTTAAAAAACAAACAAAAAGACAATTGAAGAAAATTGTGCCTGAAACAGTGAATTTTGGCTCACCAAATTTTACTAAACCAAAAAAGAAGCCTAGGAACACAAAAATATATCACAACATTTTCACAATATCTTTTATTTCCAATTGTGGTAGGTCTCGGTCTGATATTTTACTTTTTACGTCCACAATAATTTCACAAAAAATCTTAAGTATTAAATTGCTATTGGTTTTAAATTGGAACCACCACTTTAAATTTTGTATTAAAAACAAAAAACAAAAAACCAGCATAAGAAAATTGTGAGTGAAATAATGAATTTTGACTCACCCAAATTGACTAAAAATAAAAATAAAAAGTTTAGGAATACAACAAAATGTCATAATATTTTCAGCTATCGTAGGTCCCGATATGATATTTTATTATTTTATTTTAGAGAAATTTTACCTTCACAACATTTTCACAACAAATTTCGATAACAAATTTAAATCGGTTTTAAACTGGACACATTATTGATATCACTTTTTTATCCATCAATAATATTTTTCCACTAAAAATTTATTGTGAAATTATCATGAAAATGTTGTAAACTTAGTATTTTTTTTTTTATATTTTTTTTTGATCTATATGGAATTGAGATCTTAGCAATTGTAAAAATATTGTGACAATAACAAGATGATATAATATTTTCACAATACATTTATTTTCAGTTGTGGTTGGTCTTAGTCTAATATTTTATTATTTTATTTTGAATTATAAGAAATTAACACCTCAATAATTGTGAAAATATTGTAAGAATATTTTAAGTTAGTGTAGCAATATTGTGTTTGCACATATAAATATTAAAAAAAAAAAAAAAGAGCACAAACTAAAACATTGGCATACTATGGGGGAAAAAAAGGGCCAGCTCAAGCAAAACAATGAGTTTTGCCTCATCCAATTGAATAAACCAAAAATTATTGTAAATTAAGGCTATTAGCACTTTTTATATATAGTTAGTAGAAATGTGATATCATAAATAAGAATAAAATTATTAAGTTTAAATTATACACAATATAAATGTATAATTTTCATTCTTTTCTTAGTCAAAAAATGATATCTATTGAGCATTGTATGGTTCTAAGTCTTTGAAATTCTTATATGACAATTTAAAATGCATCAAATTAATAAGTTCAAAATATAAATTGAATCAATAATCTTCCTATCATGTTGGTTTGTTCCTTTCTTAAAAAATATGGTAATTTTCACTAACATTTAAGTAAACTAGTATGTATATATTTATGCATTATATATATAATTTTCGTATTAAAATTTCGGCCTCAAGCAACAAATCCTAACTCTAACCCTAAGCTGGGGAGGTTTTTTTCTTCTCTTTCTTTCTTATTGAGATTTTTTTTTTTTTTTGGTTTTATTTATTTATTTATTTAAATCAGAAACTTTTATTAAGAAGGAAACAAACTACAACAAGCCACCGGACTCTCTCAACACAAGAGAGGAGAAACAATCGGGCTAAAGCTGACATCAAAAGAGCCATAAAAATTGCAAAACATAGACCACTTGGCTAAAATGTGGATCCTAGGCACCAATCTAACAGCTACATTACTATAACTAGACAAAAAGGACCTCAAATCAAAGCATAAAAACTTGATTCTCCAAGGGGGAGGCGCTGTTGAGTTCGAGATGAGTTTGGCCACAACTTGAGAGTCTATTTCCACAGAGACAGAATCACACCTCAAGTCTAGAACTAAAGACAGCGCCCATCTCACTACTTCCACTTCAGCTTGAAGAGGGATGGTGGTGTTCACTTTCCTTGAACCAGCAAATACCACTTTCCCTCTCTAATCTCTTGTGACCACAGCAATGACAGAGAATCTTGGACCTATCGCAACATCTACATTTATTTTTAAGCCATGCCATGGTGGAGAACTCCAACCCAAGGCTGACGCAGAAACTTGAGATCTTACAAGGGGGGGTCTAGCACTTTTATGCTCCACAAAAAGGATGAAAATTTTGGCTGTAATTTCTTCCAAATTTATGTCCTTGTTCTCAAATATGGAACGGTTTCTCTGCTTCCAAACAACATCACAGAGGATGGGACCAAATAACAAAAAGTCCTCTCTTTGGCTAGGCAACATATTACTCACAAAATTCAGAGATAAAAGAAAATTGACAAACTCCAAAGGGGATTCAAAATTCAAAACATCCATTCTCAACCCCTACTGGCTTTGGTACTACAATGATTTAGAAAGGGACATACCATGAATAGATGCAAGGTGGTTTCCACTGCTGAACTGCAGAGAGGGCACCATAAATCCATACTCTCATTAAATATGCTAATTAACTCTTTAGATGGTGGCAAGTTAGTAGCAATTCTCCAAAGAAGCATCTTGAAACATTCATATATTTTTGTCTTCCAAATCTGACCCCTAACAGCATCAATATTGGAGGGAGGAGATTCCACTCTCGAGAGCCAGTAAGCATATTTAACAGAGAACAACTTGGAGTTCGAAGCTGTCCAAGCCCAGCAATCTTCCTTTTAGAAAACAGGGATGGGAATGCTTAGAATTAGCTCAACCACTGGTTCTTCAAAAAAAAAAAAATTTAAATTTGGCCATGTCCCAATTTCTTTGCTCTAGCGTTAATAGTTGCGAAACCACCAAAGCCAAATCTGAGTTAGCACCCTTTTTAGGAGAAGGGATAAAGCTTGGGAGGTTGGGAATCCAAGGATCAGATCAGATTCAAATTGAAGCACCATTCCTAACTTGAAAGCAAGCTACCTTAGCTACGAGGTGCCTGATGCCCATTAAACTTTTCCAAAAAGGAGAAGCTTTACCCATAAAGGAGATGGAAAGCCAATTATTTCGAACCTTGTATTTTGCTTTCAACTCTTGAACACAAAGGCAATCCTTTTCTGAAACAGTCCACTAGCCAAATTTGGAGAGGAGAGCTTGGTTGAAGTCCTAGAAGTTTCTGAAACCTAAGCCTCCCTCCTTTTGGGGCCAACACAAAGACGACCATGACATCGGAGTCCAGTATGGACCTGGTTTTGCTTTTGGATTCCACCAAAATCTACGAATTGAAGCATCAAGTTGGTCACACAAGCCTTTAGGGAGCAAAATAGCGAACATGGCATAGATCGGAAATGCTTGTGCAACTGATTTGATAATAGTAGCTCTACTTGATCAAGAGAAATTTTTGCTTTTCCAACCACATGACTTGTTGTCCAGCTTCTCTTTAATAAATCTGAAATCTTTATTTCTGCTCTTGGAAAGAAAGAGGGGGACCCTAAGATAGGTGGAGTTTTAAGGAAATGTATTGAGTCCCCAAGTATGCTTAACCTGACTAATGAATTGGGAACTTACTCCTTTGGAAGGGAAACAGCCAGATTTCTCCTCGCTAATAAGCTGACCCGACCAAGAGCAAAATTTCTCCAGGCAAGATTTGAGGATGGCAATCTTGGCAGATTTAGCTTTACAGAACAAAATAATGTCATCCGCATAGCATAGCTTGGAGATGGGCGGAGCAATGTTAGAAACTTTAACCCCCGAAAGCCTTTTTTGTGATACTTCCCTGTTTAAGAGCCTCAAGAGCACCTCACTTCCTAGGATGAAGAGATAAGGCGATAAAGGATCACCCTATCTAAGACCCTGAGAAGGGTAGAAGCTTAGACATTGGCCCCCATTTAATAGCAAGGTAAACTGTACTGAGAATAAGCATTGGTGGATGAGCTTGGTAAAATTGCTACTAAACCCAAAGGCTTTAAGAGCTGCTATCAAGAAACTCTATTCCATTCTATCGTAGGCTTTTTGGAAATCTAATTTGATACCAAGGTAACCTTTTTTCTTCTCTATATGTTTGAAAGTATGCACAATCTCATGGGAAGCATGAAGATCAAATAAGGAAGCATGTGAAATGATTTATGCAGCAAAATTAATGGATTTATTACACTAAGATATTATGAGTTCCACACAAATCTCACAAGTAAATTATCAATCAAAGTTTTTTTTTTTCTTTTTTTGAGGGGGAATTATCAATCAAAGTTATAATTGTTTTTTTTTTTTTGTGTTATTATTATTATTATTTAATAATAATACAAAGATTTGGTAATAAAGAGGAAAACCAATAAAAAATCATCTTCAATAGAACTCCGTGCTAAGAAAATTTTGTTAAAAAATCACTATAAAAGAAAAATTACTATCGATGTAGAAAATCACTAATTGGGTCACTTGTTCAATGAAGTGTTGATGGAATGTTGTTTATTCATGCAAGACAAAAATCACAACTCAAAGAGCGTTGATGTTGAATATTGTCAAAGCGTCAGATAGAGAATTTGGGCATAGATTTGTTGTGCATTGGTTACTGGTGCTTGGCATGGTGGTGGTTTGGGGCTTTGGTGTGACCGGTTTCTACGCTTATCTATTTTGGGTTTGTTTAACCATGAGAGTTGCTTAGAGCATTTTATTTTGTAGGTGGTTAAGCACCTCTGTAGGAATCTTTTATTTGGAAATGTATTAAGTTTTGAAACTTGTAGGTGGTTCTAATGAATAGTATACAATAATCCAAATTAATAACACTAATTCTCAAAAATTGATTGCAAAAATGAGAGTACAATAGTACTTATTCAATCTGTCCTACATGTCAAACTAACATTGGTTACATCTAATTCGAGTAACTAATTCATTAACAAGACTAACTAAATGAGATAAAATACACTGCCATATAACCAAATTAAACTCATTTGTTTATCAATAACTTTTAAAGAGGTTTTCTCTACCATGTCGCTCTCTCTAGAGACCGTGGTACGTAGAATTAGGTTATCTTCCTCGGAATGATATTTTCCTCCCTCTGCTAACACTGTTAACAGTAGGGCTTGTTGGGTTTCCTTTCCTGGGATATGGGAAACACTTTTCTTCTCTCTCTTTTCTTTTTAGCACTCTCAAAAACCGCATCCAGCATGGAAGAGATTCTTAACGAATGGGAAAAGCTGTCCCTAACGACTGAAGAAGGGACCAAACTCAGCCTAAAAAAATCAAAAAATCTGAAGCAAAAGGAGTATGTATTAGCAGCAAAGTTCCTGACTAGACGTGCCATTAACGTGGAAGCTATTGGACGAACCTTTAAACCCCTATGGAGAGCCCGTAATGAGTTTAAGATCAGGGAAGTGGGAGATCACGTACTGCTTTTTATTTTTGAGTTAGAATCTGATGCAGAACGAGTCTTAGCGCAACAGCCATGGTCCTTTGACAAGCACCTAGTGCTATTCCAGCGCTATGATTACAGAACCCCAGCCAAGAATTTACACTTCACAAAGGTTAATTTTTGGGTGCAAATACATGGCCTACCGATGAGATTACTGGACCCTGAGACAGCAATAGAACTGGGTGAATCCCTTGGAGTAGTCTCTGAGACAGAGAATCCAAAAGAGCTGGTGGGAAATGATTTTGTCCGTGTAAAGGTGGAGGTGGATATCTCAAAACCCCTATGTCGAGGTCGTAAAATTGATATAGGAGAAGGCAACGAACGATGGGTGTCTTTCAAATACGAAAAACTCCCTAACTTCTGTTACTGGTGTGGCTTAGTGTCCCATGATGAGAAAGAATGCGAGAAATGGCTCATGAGTAGAGGCTTTGGATCAGAGGAAGTACAAGGGTATGGTGCATGGCTCAGGGCGACTCCGTACAACACAGGGAAATCGTCCTTTATAACGGTTTCAGGCATGGGAGATGGCCTTGGAGGTTCGAATGTCAGCAACGCCATGGAGCAACCAGCCAAGTCAAGTAAGAAGCCACCGGTGATCACTCAAAGCACCGGCAAGACTCAGCCCACCACAGAGTCATAGCGGAGCGTTGACTCCCAAAATGGTTCAAATATGGATAGGGTGGAAAACAGGGATGTCCCTCAACAAATTACAAGGGAGAATTCCTCCCAGAATCCTCAGGTAATAAATAACATTCCTATTATATATCCATCTTTGCTCCCAAAAGATTTTGAGTCCCAAATTGAAGAGATTGATATGGCGCTAAACAAGTTTGAATCCCATGATTTTAGTGCACCAAATAAGACAGCTGGCTCCTCAATATCTCCGGCCTCTAATGGAGACAATCTAGGAGTTAATGTGGATAGGGTGGAAAGTAGGGAATACCAAAATGTGGCACACGTGGAAAATCAGCTTTCAACTATTATACCAGAAACATTTGAACTATACACTAGCCTTGATCCCACAAACAATGATCCAATCTTTCTCTTATGCTGGCCAGGCCTTCTCTTCTATTTGACCATGTGAAGGAAGGACCAATGAACCCTAAATCAATAGCACCCGAATTCATCATGAAATCTTTAAGGCAATTAGCTAAGCTTTCTACTACTATTCTCCCACCACATTTTTCCTAGCCCATTTTATGCAATTAAAATCCCCAATCACAACCCAGGGCCTGAAAAGGCATCCACCATGCTTTCAAGCAAAACCCAAATTTCCTCTTTTTAAACTGCTCATACGGACCATAGATGGCAAAAAGAAGCCAAGGGGCTTCAGGGGGGGGGGGGGTCTGAATACACCAAAGCAACTATCATATTCTTATAAGAGAAAACCACTTCTAAATCCGCACCTTTCTCTAAAAAAGAGCAAGACCACCAGATATCCCAACTGAATCAACGCACCACGAATCTACAAACTTTAATCTATCACAAATGTTTTTTACCTTTGGAGTTTTAGTTTTTGTTTCTGATAAAAAGATAATATCCAGATTGGCACCACGAATCAGCTCCTTAAGAGCTCTCCCTATTAAGGCTCTTCTAGCACCTCGACAGTTCCATGCTATGGTCCTCATGGCAAGGTGGGGGCATGATAAGGCCCGCCTCCTTGGCCGTTGTGGATGTGCTTGTGGAAGGAGTAGCTATAGAACAGGTGCTGTGATATAATCATCCTTACTATTTTTGTCTTTCTGCGCTCTTGAGACACTTTTGCTCTATCAAGAGCTTTAAGGATTTTTTCCTGTGAGAGCTAGAATGTTTCGGTGAGGAATGGGGAAATGTGTAAATGGGATTAGGCGATGAGTAAATTGGGGTGATTTTCATTTTTTTGGGTGAGGCACTTGGGTTTTCTGGATGGCTTAAGGGAGTGAATTCCTTTGTATCCTATTATTGGGCTTAGAGGTGGTTTATTTGTGTTTGGGAGTTGGGAAATGGGTATATCTTTGTTATTGGTTTAGATGGAGCTAGGTCAGAATGGGAGTGTTTAGGGGAGACCACTATCTTGTGGTCTATGTTCCAACGAGAAAGTTGGGTGGTAGTTAGAATTGAACTAGGATTAAGACTTACGAGTGACTTAGGAAAATCTTTGTTGCTTTTTCCATGTTTGTCCATCAGTCTGAAGTGTGGGGTAAAAATGGGTAACTAGTAATAAATATCCAACTATATAGTTAGCAGGCAATGTTTACAAACTATATTTTTTACTTGCATCTCGAGTCTAAGAGACTCGATTTAGGTCTATAAATCGAGTCTTTGAGGATCAATTTTCATGTTTTGATCGGGTTTGAGTTGGCACTTTTTCCCCGTGGCGTCCACATGGAAATCGAGTCTCAGAGACTCGATTTATAAGCCCATATATAACAAAACAGCAGCACCAGCAAAAAAGAAATTAGAGCCAGAAGAAAAAAAAATGAAGAAGAAGGAAAGAAGCCGAAAGCCAGAAGAAAAAAAAAAAACCCAGAAATGGAAGGTCGCGCGCAGCCGGCGCGACCTGGGCCGCTTGTGATCGAGGTCGCGCAGGCTGTGCGCGACCTTCTGTTTCTGGGTTTTTTTTTTTCTCTGATGAAACATATATGGGTATTTGAGCTTGATCTTTTTTTGGATTCTTTCTCTCTTTGTGATCTGATTGTTTTTTTTTTTTTTTGGTATTTCGGCTTGTACATGAGAGACTTGGAGACTTGAAATTTTTTCAAATTTTTTGGTTTGTAAATCGAGTCTCTAAGACTCAATTTCAGGTGGTCTCCACCTAGAAAAAGATGCCACATCAGACCATGGAAATCGAGTCTTTGAGACTTGATTTATAGGCAAAATCGAGTCTTTTGGACTCGAGATGCTAGTAAAATATATAGTTTGTAAATATTGCCTGCTAACTATATAGTTGGATATTTATTGCTAGTTACCCATTTTCGCCGAAGTGTGGTCACCATCTCACACTGCTCAAGGATCTCACTAGCTCATCTCTAGTGCCACTTGCTTCTTTAGCTATCATGGCATCCCACAAATCCATAGCATTTTGAATCCAGTTGGATCGGTTGTTTGGGCAAAATGGGTAACTAGGCATAATTATTCAACTATATAGTTAGCTGGCCTGGTTTGGAAAGTATATTATTAGTAACATCTCGAGCCTCAAAGACTTGATTTTTGCACTCATAAATCGACTCTTTGAGGCTCGGTTTTTGTACTTTGACATGCCTAATGCCAAGTGGAGTACACCTGGAACTCAAGTCTTAGAGACTCGAGTTACATACTGAGCATTAGACTATCGATTTCTGGGCGTTGAAAATCCACGTAGGCGCCACATAGATCTCGAGCCTTAGAGACTCGGTTTGCTAAAAGCGAAACCGAGTCTCACAAACTCGATTTTGGTATGTCCCACATGGACTGGTCATGTCACTGACTTCTTTATGTCTAATCTGCCTGGTCACATCTGACTTCTTTATGTCTTATCTAACTACCTGGTCACGTTTTTGTAATTGCTTCTCTCTCAACATCTTCTTTATGTTGAACCTCTCTGTCAACAGAAATTACTTCTCTTTCAACACATCCTCTCTCACTCATACAGACATTGCTCTCATACTCATTCAGTAGCAGAGCAGAACAATGCTCTCCTCTTAACTCTCATACAAGCCCATCATTGTAGTCTCCCTTCTCCCTCCCACTCTCACTCTCATACAATCCATCAGTACATTTGCACATCCTCATGTAAAGTAAGGGTCTCCTCACTCTCTGGTTGGTTGTTTAGTGTATATAACTGCTTTGAAAGTGTTGCTTGCATTGAATTTGTCATGACATTTCCTGATAAAAATATTTGTTTTTATTAACCACTTTTATATATATGTATTTATATATATATATATATATATATATATAAATATAATTTTTTATTTATTCATGATCCAGGAAGTCTTTTTGCTAGATTTCGGTGAAGTTAGCTGCTTTCTTTTCTCCATAATTTGGAGTAAATTTGAGTTTGTATATCATATGTGGTATATTTGACTGTATATATTAGTGCCTTGATTTTGAAATTAGATGATATGTCTAATTTTGATTGCTCATGATCATATTTAGATTACAGTTTTTTTTTTTTTTTTGGTTAATGTCTGATGAACCCCTGCTCTATGTTATTTCATTAATAGTAGTGTCTAATAGGGTATGCCATGAATTTTGTTGCATTGGAATGATGATGTTACATAATTGCACTCATTCATTTGCACATCCTCATGACTTTTGTTGTTTGGTTTGATATTTTTATTTATATTTTTGTTAGAGTTGAGTTGAAATTTTGTAATAGGGGTGAGTTTTGTCTTTAGTTTTGTTATTTGTTTGAGTACGAAATGATAATGATTGCGCCAGTATAATTGTATGTGATGTGGGGTGAGTATATGCAATTGTAGGGTGAGAAGTTGTAATTTTTGTATTTTAAGTAGATAGAAAAAGTTTTGTAATTGATGTTAAATGAAAGAGATAAAATATGTCACTAACATACTATACTTGACTCTCTAATAGGTTCATAATTTCTGAAGAATATTGATATAAATGTATACTTTGGTGGACCCCTTGACAATCCTAGAGAGATTGACGGATTACCATTTAGCAGGCCGGGTATCGAATGCTACTACATGATGATACGTCGTAAGTTGAGGATGTTGAATGATTTGAAGAGGAAAATAATGGACGAATTGAATTTGAACCATGCTTGGTATGACATCAAGATTATTTATCATTACTCACAAGAAGTCCTTCATGAACGGATAAATTACGGGTATATGGCGATCAAAGAAGACAAACATGTAAAGATGATGTTTAATAGGATCCAGAAAATGCCCTAAGTAAATGCTGCTGAGTTGTACGTAAGTTTGGAGGCGCTTGCAGAAGTTGATACTGAGGTGGTACAACAAACAACTACGTCTTTACAATTTACAGCCCTATATGATGGATGTACTACAATGGGAGGGTATACAATGGGAGATTATATGCTCCCATCTCAAGATCATGTTGCCAATACTGGTGAAACCCTCTATCCTCAAGAGACACATTTTGACGAGGAAGACGAAGACGAAGACCAAGATCATGCTGCGAATGATGGTGAAAATATTGATGGTGTGGATGAGTACGAAGAGAGGATTGAGCGAGGCGACTTTGAGAACGATGTAGATGACCACGAAGTCGTTCTCAATTTTGAAGTGGAAAATATGGAGTACCATGATGAAGGTAATGCAGACGATGATATTGGCATCTAGCATGATACAAATACGACCACTGGCTACAGACCTCCTGCTGACTCATTCTATGCAAATACTTGGGAAAATATGGTTGATCCTTCACGTCTTCAGATACCATTTGTTTCTACTTGGGAAGATGGGATGCATTTTTGTAAAGGATAGACTTTTGCAAATAAACAGGCGGTGAAGCGTGCATTGACAATATACATAGTAACTGATAATAGAAATTTTATAATCCGGAGGTCGACCACAACTAAATTGTGCACCGTATGTGTTGACGACAACTGCAAGTGGTAGTTAGGGCATTTATGAAGGCTAAACTTAATGGTCTGTGAATGGTCACGTCTTATGTGGGTCCACACACTTGTATACCCTTTGGCCTGCAAAGAGACGGTAAAATGATGGATTCTAATTTTGTTGCATCAAAAATTGTGAAAAAATTGCAACAAAATCACACTACTCGTATTGATGAGCTCTGGAATATCATACGTATCAAATATAATCATGAGCTTTCTTACTATAAAGTATGGGACGCAAAACAAAAGGCAATTGCTAAGATATTTGGGGATTGGGAGGAGTCTTACCAAAGGTTGCGAAAGTTGTTATTAGCATACTTGGATCAGGATTCGGGTACCCGGTACAACTATCACACCATACCTAGGCCACTCGAAGGTACTACGTAACTGCACTATGTATATTGGGCATTCGCTCCATGCATTGCTGCATTCCAATATTGCAAGACGGTGATCAGTATTGATGGGACTCATTTGTATGGTAAATATAAAGGGGTATTGATGATTGCAATGACAATCGATGCTAACCAAAAGGTTTTACCTCTCGTCTTTGCTGTTATGGACAAGGAGTTAGGAGCTAGTTGGGGGTGGTTTTTAGAGTGTCTCAGGACTTCGATAGAGTATGTCATACCTGACGAGGGCATTTGCATTATTTCTGACTGACATAAAGGTATCAAATATGCCATTCGAGAGTGGCCTAGAGGTTAGGATGGAACAGCATGAGTATTTCATTGATATTGCCTTCGACATGTTGCTAGCAACTTCAACACACACTTTGATGACTCGATTCTAAAGGCATTGGCCTTAGAAGCTGGATATGCGACTAATGAAGCTAAATTTGAGTCCATAATGCAAACCATTAAGGAGGTCGAGATTAATTTACTGAGGGGTGTAGACCCTATTGGTCGCCATATTGCACGCTATATGTCATACACATATCTAATGAGTGAGGATGTGGACAAATGGACCCAGTCACATGATGGTGGAAGACGTTACGGGGCAATGACAACCAATATCTCTGAGTGCTTTAACGGGGTACTTAAAGGTGCCCGCAATTTGCCCATTGCTGCAATGGCTGAGTTCACTTGGGCCAAACTTGTTGCATATTTCCACGATCGACATAAACAAATTTCTTCTGATCTCTCTCGAGGTAAGGAGTGGAGTGATTATGCAATGGAGATCTATAGCAAAAATGAGCAGAAAATTGCAGGACACACTCTAAGGCATTTTAATCATGAAATTGGTGTATATCAAGTGGTTACCTCGTACAATGACCATAGAAGTGAAGGGGGAAACCACAGTCATGAAGTGCACGTATTTGCTAGGACATGTGGTTGCAGAAGTGGCAAAACTTGAAGATCCCTTGTTCACATGCAATTAAAGTTCTGAAAGGTCTGCACCACGATGTGACCAGCTATATTGACCAATGTTGCAGTTTGAGTAATGCGATCCACACATATTCACATCATTTTATGGTGCCCAAGTTGTAGTCCTTGTGGAGGGACGTTCACGGACCACGGTGGGTGCCTGACCCACAGCTGTTGCGGGCCAAAGGTCGTCCTGTGAAGTCAAGATTAAGGAATGAAATGGATGGGGTACGGCGAGAATGGGGAAGCCGGAGGGAAGATCCGTGATAGGCCACAAACTGAATTGACCCATTGTGATAGAAATTAATTAATTAATTAGCCAAGTTATTAATTAATCAATTTAACATGCAAACGCGTGGTAGCACAAACAAATCACCAAATAACTAAATATGCAGTGGAAATTAAATGACATAGTGATTTGTTTACGAATTGGGAAAAACCTGACGGTAAAAACCCCACTGAGTGATTTTTAGGTCACCACTCCTAAAACTCCACTATTATCACAACAAGCAGTTACAAGTAAGAGAGTCCCAAGTACCTTACCAACTTACAATTGAACCCTTACCCCAATACCCAATTGGACTTGTTCTGTAGTGACAGTTCCCTCTTTTGATGCACGGCTCCCAAGTACGTGACTAACCAATTTGATGCGCGGATCCCAGTATGCGGCTTACTCCTTTGCACGAATCCCAGTACGTGACTAACTCCACAACAACCCTTTGTTTGTTGTAGTTGATTTGTAGCAGCTTCACATAGAAACACCAATAAGATCTTCAATGTTGGTGCAAGAGACTTTGCTTGGTTACAGAACCCAAAGGCGTACAAGAAACGCAACAAGAACTCTTTTTTTTTCTGAAGGATGAGGCTAGGGTTTCAAAAAGAAAAGCTTATGAAGCTCTCTAGAGTTAGTTTTTTCTTTTTCCACCTCCTTTAAATAGGAGCTTAATGGGTTCTCCTATTCCAAATAGGTTTATATAAACCATGGGCTTTCCTAGTCCAATAAGGATTATACAAATCCATAAACAAATAGCCTTTTAAAATAAAAACATTATGGCTATAATTTGAAAATTTGTAAGCTCGATCGATCGAGACATCTATCGAGCTTTAATGAATCTTGATAGATCGAGCTTCTGTTGAGGAGGTATCAAGACCTACAGATTGCACTTTTCTTGAGCAGTTCTTGAGTAGTCTTCATGTCTTCAATTTAACCACTTGTAATGATCATCTTGAACCTACATAGATTTACCCAAATACAAATAAAGTGAGTTTTGTCAAAGGATATGCCAATTACATAAAAATATGTCCCCAACAATCCAGACTTGAGGGAGATTCAACCAAGGCAGTGATGCGAAGTGTGTCATCAAGAGGGGCATAATCGCATATGTTGTCCCATTTCCAGCGGGGCTTCGACAAGTGGTAGTGCTATAAACTAGGCAAGTGCCCTCACTGTTTTTATATAATATGCTAAGAATTTCATTTGGTTTTTGTTCTTCGCATTTGGAACCTAACGACCGTATTTTAATGTTTGTCAAGCGAGCGAAGACTGGAGTTTGGAATGGCATTGTATGTAGGACTTGTGGTTATCTTTTGTATGGACAAGTGATAGGCGACTATATAGACTATGTTGTATCAGTATGGACAACTGCTAGGTGACTATGTAGAACTTATCTGTATCAGTATGGACAAGTGCTAGGCGACTATGTAGAGTATGTTGTATTGACTTAGTTGTTATTTTGTTTATTGCTGAATGTTGTTGTAATTGAACTATTTGCTATCCATTGTACTCATTACATTAGTTGCTATGTTGGGAACCTTTTGCGTATAATGCCAGCAATGATATTACTTTGGCATTAGTAGATACTACTTTGGCAAGTTCAACCACAGGAGCCTTCTTTGAAGCGATGATAGCTAGTATTGAATGTTTTTGTTGCTAAGAGGGCAACTATAATGCCCATGAATTTGACTAGCATCATATGCTTGTATCTAGTTGTTTACCGCTGCCCATGTGATGTGTTCTGGATGTAGGTTACTGCTGCAGGGGAAGGGAAAACTAATTCAGGTTTACTGCTGCAGGAGTAGCTGCAACGGGGGAAAAAAATCCCAGTAGAAATCGAGTCTCTCCTTAGTAATCAAGTCTCTGAGACTTGATTTCCATTGGGATTTTTTTCTAGTGGCATTGGCTGTAAACAGTTTCAAAGTCTTGGCCTGGTATAGTTGCTGAAGGGAAGCATCGTGCGTACCTTAAGTGTAGGCTGGATATTTCAATTTTGTAGTCATTCATGGCAATGATTAACTTGTCATCAAGAGAGTTGTTTTGTTTATTTATTTTTCCTCCTATTTATATTGTTTTTCAAAGCTTCCTTGACTTTTTGAACGAACAAAGTTTTAGTGCATCCGTTTTCTTCCTTGTTAGCACTTTAGAAAGATTTAAAAGGCGCAAATATTACGGAAAGTTGGCACGTGGTGCTCATTTCCTAAGATCTAATAATCATGGGTCACAACATCTTTAACTTCTGTGCGACTTAGGATTGACCGAACACTTAGTTTTGACTGAATCACTTGAAACCCATTTGAGAGATATATTCTATTCATTTGATTTTTGAACATTTATTCTTCCAAGGTTTCACAAACAAGGTGATAAAAGCCTGGGTATATTTATAATATTTATACTTTTTTTCCCTTGAGCTGCGTTGTAACACTTGAAAGATGAATAGTTGTGTCCTAAAACGTGGGATTGTAAGTTGTAACATCATTTTTCAGCTATAGTTTTCGTAACTAATTATATGTATTACCATTGAAAAATGTGGAGTTTGGGACTCTTTTTAACATGTTCTAGCTTAGAAGATCGAGGAAGGAGAGTTCACTCTTTTTACCATTGCACATACGCGTGCATGCTAGATGTTTTACGTGAGTGATTTCGGTTCAGTGGAAAAAAAAAGGATTTGGGACCAAACACACACACACATATATATATATGAGATAATATGATGCCCAAGGAATCTATTTCCTTATCTTATAGTTATAGTTTTATAGATAAATAGGTTGTGTCATATGGAGGTGGTATTACACGTATCTAATACATGTATCCACTCTCACGTGAGGTTGAAGAGTGGATATGTGTATTAGATACATAATAGAACTTTTCCGACATAAAATTCTATTGGATTGCATAATTATATGAAATCACAGTTATAGCTAAATTTTTTTTAAAAATCATTATTATTCGTTCCGGATAGTTTATTTTTATTTATTTATTTATTTAAATAATAACTTGAACAAAAATTCTATCGTATCCAAAACATTTTAGGCATGAAACAGTGAAAGTTAATAAAAGGTGGGTATTACTATTATTATATTACAGAAAGAGGAGAGATTCAATACCTTGCGCAAAGATAGACTCAATAAAAATGGACAGTAATTATTTATTTCGGAAATTTCTGAACAAGCCCTTCACCGGCATACGTGCAGGCTATGTTTTAGCGCAGATGCATCTGCATTAGGAGACTACCATATAGGCAATTACCAATCCTAACCCTTTGACAATGGTAACAATAGGACCAATAATTAATCCTTTGACAATGGTAACAATAGGACCAATAATTAAAAAGGTTGATTTTTTTTTTTTTTTTTTTAACCTCCAACAAGCAACTGACATTGTTTGACTTTTATCAACCAACAATCAATTGTCACGAACCCATTTAACGAGCAATTAACAAAGATTTTGCAAACAAATGTATGCCTAGTAAAAACAATTGTGACAATGCCATTTAACGATCAAATAATAGTATGTATGTTAACTTCGATTGGCAAAATAAATGTATGCCTGTTACAATTAACACCTCAACAAACAAAACAAAAAAATGTTACAATTAACAGCTTGAAACTCAACAATTTCACAATGAAATAGATTTGGTAGCCATGTTCACCAACTCCATAAGTCATTGTTCATACATTATAAATCAAGAATTTTAGAACACTATTCCCAACAATTTGACACACTCAAAACCCAAAAGTTCAACACACTCTTTTTGGTGGAGCGCATGGCATGTTATGCACTTTCCTTACACCTCTTAATTCCTCTTTTCCACCCCTCAACAATAAATCAGAAATAATTAAGTGACACTAACAGACTAACAAAACCAACACACACCTAGAAATGCTGTATACATCTTCAACTGAGATTGGTACATGCATTTCTTTTGAAAATATTCCACTTATTTAAATTGCAGACATTCTAATTTCTAATATATTAGTAAGTTGTAACAGTAATGGAGTACATTACAAGGGGAATGAGATTAAGTTCCCATTTCAAGAATTCCATCAGTGACTTTGTCAACAGAACTACTACTCTATTCATCTTCACTTTCATCAGTCACTCCATCAAATTCAGAATCCTCTGTGGCATGTTCACTTTCAGAGTCACTCAACACATACCTTGTCTATGCATGGTTCACCCTTTGATGTCTTGCTCTTGTTGATGCAACTTCAATAGTTTCTTCAGTACTGGCAGTAGTAGAAGCAAAACCTGAATTTTCTTCATTTTCATTCACTTCATTTACCTTACCAACCTGTCCCAACACAAAACCACTTTTCTTGTTGAACGGAGATGCCCTCATCTTTCTCACTTTCTTCTCGGGTGAAATCCCAGAATTTTCAGTAGGCTTTAACATGTCAGTTAAAAGCTTCTGGCCCAATGTCTGAGGCTGCTGCTTATTGGCTGCGCCTCTCTTCTTTCTTCTTGGCTGGTACTTTGGGCACTTCAGTCTCCATGGCTGTCGGGCATAAAAACAATGAGAAATTTACCTCACAAATAGTTATAGAAAAAACACACCAACATATTCCTAATGTTCTCAGTAAAAAATCATGGAAAAATTCACAAGAAACTAATTATTAGTTCAGCTGAATCTCAAGTGGAAATTTTAGTTGATGCTTGTAACATGGAAAATTTTTATCTATGTACATTACAGTATTTTGTTCTCTTCGAAATGGTTTTATTAAGAATAATAGAAACACAAGTTGTCACAGAAGATCATATATTATCTGGTTTGGGAACTGATATGCCACAATCTGAATGACCCCTTGTGATTAAACCAATTAATTAATTAGCCAAATTATTAATTAATCAATTTAACATGCAAATATGTGGAAGCACAGACAAATCACCAAATAACTAAATATGCAGCGGAAATTAAATGATACGGTGATTTGTTTACGAATGGGAAAAAACCTCGCAACAAAAACCTCACCGGGTGATTTTCAGGTCACCCTCCCGAAACTCCACTATTATCAAATCAAGCGGTTACAAGTAAAGGAATCCCAAGTACCTTACCAACCTACAGTTGAACCCTTACTCCAATACCCAATTAGACTTGATCTGTAGCGACAGTTCCCACCTTTGATGCACGGCTCCCAAGTACGTGACTAACCAATGCGCGGATCCCAGTACGTGACTTCAAAACACCAACTTAAAGAAGAAAGGTTGGCTGCAAAGTTCTTCAGTTCATCCTACACGATGAAGATCAGGAAGATGCTTGGTCACAAAACCCTATGGTGCAAATACACAGCAACTTGTTCAGAGAAGATGAACTAGGTCAAGAACTTCGTCTTTGATCACAATTTGCTTAAACAGAGATTGCTCAATGATTTTGCAAGTTGTGTCACACTTGACGGCTCTTAAAACAATCCTTTTATATGTTTACGGTCTGGAGAAAAGAAGGCCCAAAAGCATATTCACGGATACCAAGAAAATCAGATCAAAAAATCTGAAATTTTAAATCTCGACAAATAGCAGGTGTCGAGGTAGCTATCGAGCAAGTGTCGAGCTTTAATGAATTTACACTTCAGCTTGCTTTTTCTTAGACAGACTTGATGACTTCAACACTTGACCTTGAAACCTTATTTCTTGAAGTATTAAAAACACCTAGAACTACCCAATTACAAGTAGAGTGCGTTTTGTCAAAGGATTAGCCAATTTACATAAATAAGTGACATATGTTTTTAACAAGTGAAAACACATATGTCCTAACAATCTCCCCCTTTGGCAATCCGTGACAAAACCACAACAAACAAATGAACATATGAGAGAAGTCATAAATCACTAAACTCATATTCACTTGTTGAATACAATAAAATCTATCCTAACACAAACTCTTGAAAATTTTCTTGAAGTATTAAAAACACCTAGAACTACCCAATTACAAGTAGAGTGCGTTTTGTCAAAGGATTAGCCAATTTACATAAATAAGTGACATATGTTTTTAACAAGTGAAAACACATATGTCCTAACAATCTCCCCCTTTGGCAATCCGTGACAAAACCACAACAAACAAATGAACATATGAGAGAAGTCATAAATCACTAAACTCATATTCACTTGTTGAATACAATAAAATCTATCCTAACACAAACTCTTGAAAATTTTTGCAAGAAGAGAGTTTATGGCAAGTAGACTTTGACAACCTGTATTTCTGAAACACTTTAAACAAAACTCATCAAGGCATCTTGTGTGAAACAAAAATAATAGATTGCATACCAATATAAAGAACATGTGTGTAAAGATAGAGAAGAAAACAATACATGAAGAGAGAGGTGAAAGAAACATACATCCACATATATAAAGAAGTATAAGTACAATGTATGTAAAAATGGTCAAAGGATCTCATATACAAGATCAATGTATCTATAGAGAATAGAAAAGAAAAGATACATCAAAACTTCACTACATCTCTCAAACTATCAACACTCCCTCATCAAAAATGTCCTCTACTAACTCTCCCCCTAAGATGACTACTCTCATAACCTAAAACTACTCCCCCTTTTTGTCACGAGTGACAAAGGGTAGAGTGTCATGTAGACATCTCATCAATAGAGCTAGCATCTCCATCATCATCATTAACATCCTCATCATCCTTATCCTCAGAATCTGAAGCTGCTGTAGTAGGTGGTGAAGGAGTAGCCTCTGGAGCAAAACCACCCATGGTCGCTTGCCGTCGCGCAATACGATCAACACAAACATTCACCTGATACAACTCAGCGGATAGGGTATCAAGGCGAGTGTCCATGCGCTGCAGCTGCGCCATAATGTCTCCTAGAGATACATCGCCCGTAGAGGAAGAAGAAGCAAATGTAGATGGAGCTGATCTAGATGGAGCCAAACGGGAGGGAGGAGTGGAATCCGTCTGTCGCGACCTAAACTGCGCGTCACTATATTTTACGGTAGCGGCATCTATGGTACAAATGTGTGTGAAGTGGTCGAACACAGGAAAGGGAATAGAAAAATGGCGTAAGATCCTCGTGATAGCGGAAGGAAAGATGAGCTTATCACGGGATGCCGAATTAAGATGAATATCTATGATAGAAAGAATAAAGTGAGAAAGAAAATCTATAGTAAGATGCTCAAGAAGAGATAACAAAAATCGAGCACGAGGCTTTGTGATAGAGTTGTAGTGAGAAAGAGGATGGAGTACAAACGTCATCAGCATGTTTAGTAATCTAGGACCTTTAGCAAAAGGCCTATATGATGTGTACTGATACTCACCCCAATCAGCAGGGCACTGACAAAAGGCAGAGATGAGCTCATCTTTGGATACAGTTCTCAGACACTCACAAGAAGGATAGTCAGGAAACTCTATCCTAGGAACCCTAAGCACATCCGCAACTAGCTACAGTGTGACAGGGATGTGCGTACCTCGAATGTGAGTGAAAAAGAGAGATACTAAACAAGTGACCGGGACGTCACACAGTGACTCCCATACTGTGAATGATAGAGGGAAGGTCAGTGTCGGTGAAGTCCGCCAGAATGACTTGGCGTTCCAAATGAACACCTCGTCGAATAAAGTTCTCCGTAAATGCCTTGTGGGCATCTCCATCACGGAACCGAAGATTAAGAGGAGCAAATTCAGAAGAAGAGGAAGCTCCAGAACGCAGAGGGTTATGAGCAGGAGTGGATTTACGTTTGGGTGCCATAGACACTACTAACATAAAAGAATGAGAAAGAGATAGAGAAGGAGACAATCAGAAAAGTCTCAACACAGTTCAAATAGATCAAATATGTTGAACAAAAAGAACGTATGCATGGGAATGTATGAGCATGTGACATGCAAAGCAAAAGGCATCATGAGCTCAGCTCAATCCAATCCTACCAGCACACAGCATAGAGCACACATCTAAATGCATGTAAATATCATTCTCATGCACATGGAATGCAATGTATGTCATTTTGAAAGCATTTAAGTGAAAACCCAACCCAAAATTTCAAGAAAAACTCATCAATTTTGAAAAACCCCAAAAATTTTCAAAAATCCCAAAAACTAGGTTTCAAACATGCAATGCATGAAAAAGGAAGGGAAAAATGAACTTACCAAGTGATTGAAACCAAGGGAAGGCCGAAAATGAGGAGGATTTGAAGATTTGAGTGAGAGAAAAGTGGTTGGGAGATGAAAAGCCTTCAGACAGATCGAGAGAGATATAGGAATGAGTGAAGAATCACGAAAAAATCCTTTTATAGACACTTCAGTAATTCTCAACAGCTGAGGTGTCGAGAGGTATCGAGGAAGCTGTCGAGGAGGTGTCAAGGATTTGGCCTTCGATAGCTTTAGGTGTCGAGAGGTATCGAGGAATAAGGAACA
This sequence comes from Quercus suber, assembly GCF_002906115.3. Lineage (NCBI taxonomy): Eukaryota > Viridiplantae > Streptophyta > Magnoliopsida > Fagales > Fagaceae > Quercus > Quercus suber. The sequence goes on from NW_027069618.1 coordinate 186,101, forward strand.
GTTTCAAAGCACAAAATCTCGATCGATCGACCAGGTATTGAGAAGGTATCGAAGAGACAGGAACTTTCTCGATCGATCCATCAGGTGTTGAAGAGGTGTTGAGATTACAATAAGAAAAATGCCTGAGATACTCTACAGATAACCAGGTATCGAGGAGGTGTCAAGGAGGTGTTGAGACAGGTTGAAAAAGCAGTTTTTCGAGAAAAGAAAAACACAGACATGAATGCAGTCCATCATACACCTCAACCAAAGATCCTCTCAACATATAAAGCTCTCAAAATCATCTCTTAACAAAAATTTAAGTACATGGATCTTCAAAAAAACACACACACACACTAAACAAGTCTAACCAATTTTATTTTTCAAAAACAACTTAAGACAGTTTAGTGAGCATACATTAGCACATGTTAAACTTTCGTGATGGCCAAATCACATTGTACCTGCACATGTATCAAAAGTAGTAAAGAATATTGTGTGTTGTGTGTGAAAAACATCGCAAGATTGCATATGTGTATACATGTTATGACGATCTGAGATATGAGAAACTAACTTTAACTCACACACAATCATAACTGTTTGATGGGGACTATCACCTTCGAGGTATATCCTATAACTCCCACATCTCCTAGAATAAACGCTTGCAACAATATTTAAAGCATTTTTGATCTTTTTGCTTTTTATTTTTTTGCATATTTTCATTTATTTTAGCATACTATACATGGGCATAAAAGGAGAGAAAAGAAATACCCAAGATGTTAAGTATTTGACATCGCACTTTTGCTATGCCAAAGCATACGAATGTCTTTGACACTGCACTTTTGCTATGCCGAAGCATACAGGTGTCTATGACACTGCACTTTTGCTATGCCGAAACATACAGGTGTCATTTATGATTGGCGAGCAACAGTGATGAGATGATTATTTATGCCTTTCTCTTGGATTTTCTAGTCCTACCCGTCAAAAAGAGTGATATGAGTGTTAAGTTTTAAGAGATAACTTAATCTTACTCATCACAAACAAGAGCCACAAACCTCACTTGCTTAGTTGTGCATAAAGATGCTTATCTAAGTTACAAAAGATACAAAGTTTAGAAATTTTGTTTCAATGGCCATCCAAGGTACACATAACACACATTGTTTTTGTATTTTTCTGATTTTTCAATTTTTTTTTAAGTTTTATATTAAAAACAAAAGTAAACAAAACTGAAAGTAAACACACAAAAACATGTTAAACAAAACAAAGCCTAAAACAAGACTAACTCAACAAAAATGCAAAACACACAAGCAATGCAACAAACAAGAAAAGTAAGAAGGGAAAAGAAAGTGATGAAATCACTTAGAGTCCTTTTTCTTCCACACCTTGGAAGAACCTTTCCTTTGATTGAAACCTTGAACAGACGGTGAGGGGGAAGAATTAAAACCGTTCAAGTTCGAAAGGAACATGAGGGCTTTCAGAAGATCTCCAAGAGGAGCGAGCAAGAGAGGATTGAAGCTGATTTTGGCTTCCAGATGATATTATGCCGTTGCTCTATTGAGTGGCTAGCCACTTATAGCAATTAAGTCGAGTATGACCGGCAGCTCTACAATGATGACAGAGATGCTGCTTCTTTTGTTTAGACTTTTGAGAGTTAGCCTTCTTAGTCCTTGGATTTTTAGCATCTTTCTTATCTTGATTAGAGGGTGCTCCTAAGATAGATTTACCCTTGTCTAAGTTCTCACTAGCTAATTCAGTTTTAACATCAGTGTTCTCAATTTCAGTGTTATTAGCAGGAGAAACAAAAACAGTATTACTAGTAGAAGCAATATTAGAGAAAGAAAGATCATACCCTAAGCCTGTTCGATCCGAAGCAGTTTTTTGATTGCTCAGCATCTCATCAAGTTTTGCATTTAAAGTCCTCTCCAATTGAGCTCTAACTTGAAACAGCTCAACTTTAACCTTCTTGGTTTTCTTAGCCAAAAAGTTGTTCTCAAATCTCAGTGCTCCAATAGTTTGATTAGCCTCATCAAATTTTATGGACAACTCTTCACGATCAAGTTCCACATCACTGAGCTTCTTGGTGGCCAGCCTATACAATTTCTCATGCTTCTCAGAGAGCTTGTAAAGATTCTCATGGGCTGAATGGATATGATCTTGATCATCCATTTTCTCAAATTTGGACTCCACCAGTTCTTCTTCTTCATCCACTTCTTCAACAATCCTTTCAGTAGGATTGACTGTTGTAGTGAAGGCATTTAAGATTCCGTCATCCTCATTGTCGGAATCATCTTCGGGCTCAGTGTCACTCAAGGTTGCAGCAAGTGCCTTACTCTTCCCAATGCTCTTGAGATATGTTGGGCATTCATGCTTCATGTGACCGAATCCATGACATCCGAAGCACTTTGGTCCAGCGAGAATAGTGTACTGAATGCCATCCTTAGTGTTCTTCTTCTCTTTGTCTTGGCTCTTAAACTGAGAAGAACTGGATTGTTTGCGGTCCTTGTCGAAGTTCCTCCCATTGGCATTCTTCATAAATTTCTTAAACTGCCTTGTAATATAGGACTTCATCTTAGAATCTTCATCATCGGAAGACTCATCTGTATCACTGATCTTTGCCTTCAAGGCCATGCTCTTGCCTTTACCCGTTTTGCCAATCCTAGATAGTCCTAGCTCGTAGGTCTACAAGTTTCCAACCAGCTTAGTTAAAGGAATTTTGTCAATATCCTTTGATTCTTCTATTGCCGTAATCTCGGCATAAAATCTCTCAGGTAGAGATCTGATCACCTTCCTTACAACCTTGGGTTCAGGGATGGTTTCCCCAAGATTGAAGGCTGAGTTCACTATGTCCTTTAGCTTGGCATAGAACTCATCAAACGACTCATCCTTCTCCATCTTAATATCTTCAAAGCTTGTAGTGAGCCTTTGAAGTTTTGAATTTTTGACAGCCTTTGTTCCTTCATAGGTTGTCTGGAGGATGGTCCAAGCCTCCTTAGCAGTTTCAGTTAAGGATATCTTCTTGAACTCCTCATTGGTGACTGTGCTAAATAGGGCATTTAGCACTCTGCTGTTGAAGTTAGCTGCCTTGATCTTTGCGTCATCTCAATCAGCCGGTTCTTCTTTTGGCTTGGTCCAGCCAATCTCTACAGCTTGCCACACCTTATCATTTAAAGACTGCAAGAAAGTTCTCATGCATACTTTCCAGTATGCATAATTAGTGCCATCAAATAAATGAGGTATAATTAATGACTGTCCTCTATCCATGACAAACATAGGTTAATGGATCAACACAACAAAGATTAAACCTAATCAGAGTGTGCCTGCTCTGATACCACTTGATAGGCCACAATCTGAATGACCCTTTGTGATTAAACCAATTAATTAATTAGCCAAGTTATTAATTAATTAATTTAACATGCAAATATGTGGAAGCACAGAAAAATCACCAAATAACTAAATATGCAGCGAAAATTAAATGACAAAGTGATTTGTTTACGAATGGGGAAAAACCTCGCGGCAAAAACCCCACTGGGTGATTTTCAGGTCACCACTCCTGAAACTCTACTATTATCAAATCAAGCGGTTACAAGTAAAGGAATCCCAAGTACCTTACCAACCTACAGTTGAACCCTTACCCCAATACCCAATTGGACTTGATCTGTAGCGGCAGTTCCCACCTTTGATGCACGGCTCCCAAGTACGTGACTAACTAATGCGCGGATCCCAGTACATGACTTCAAAACACCAACTTAAGGAAGAAAGGTTGGCTGTAAAGTTCTTCAGTTCATCCTACACGATGAAGATCAGAAAGATGCTTGGTCACAAAACTCTATGGTGCAAATACATAGTAACTTGTTCAAAGAAGATAAACTAGGTCAAGAACTTCGTCTTTGATCACAATTTGCTTAAACAGAGATTGCTCAATGATTTTGCAACTTGTGTCACATTTGACGGCTCTTAAAACAATCCTTTTATATGTTTAGGGTTTGGAGAAAAGAAGGCCCAAAAGCATATTCATGGATCTCAAGAAAATCAAATCAGAAAATCTGAAATTTTAAATCTCGACAGATAGCAGGTGTCGAGGTAGCTATCGAGCAGGTGTTGAGCTTTAATGAATTTGTACTTCAACTTACTTTTTCTTGGACAGACTTGATGACTTCAACACTTGACCTTGAAACCTTGTTTCTTGAAGTATTAAAAACACCTAGAACTACCCAATTACAAGTAGAGTGCGTTTTGTCAAAGGATTAGCCAATTTACATAAATAAGTGACATATGTCCTTAACAAGTGAAAACACATATGTCCTAACAGAAACAATATCCCCATATCATCCACAGTAATTTTTCCTACATTTCAGCTGAGTTGTGTAAAGATCATAATAAATAGTCGAATGAAATATAATAATATAGCATTTACCGGCTGATTGATCAGCAGATGAGTCGAGGTTATAGGCAGCAAGTCGTTCTTTAAACTTAAGTACATCGTCGTCGTTGTCATCATCATCATCATCATCATTCAAGACTAAAGTTTGCTTTTCCGGCTGAAAAGAAAAGGTAATATCAACATGAGTTATAGAGAAATCCTTTACAAGTAAAAATATAACATAGGAACAGAAATAGACCTTAGCAGAAGCATTCCTAGAGCTTGCTCTGCCTTTGGGTTTTGCTGCCTCGGGAGCTCTCTCTGGTAAATCAAGCAGATGTAAACCAAAAATCAAAAAAAAAAAAAAAAACTAATACATATAATAAACATAAAAATGTTTGACACTTACCAATTTCCATTGCAGCCATAGATGACGAGACAGCTTCTGCAACAGATTCTGCATTATTTGCCTTCTTATTATTGTTCTTCCGTGGGTTCTTTGGTGCTTGTCTAGTAGACTTCATAGCAGCTTCACCCCTTGCTTTGCCTCTCATTTTCTTTCTTAACTCCTTTGACTGAGCATCACTTTTCTCTAGCTCCTAAATGACATAAAAGCTAAAAACAGTCAAGAAACAGACAGGCACAAAAATAAACAAATCATCACAACGAATTGTAAATTTTTCTGTCATATTAGATATATATTCATTCTCTTTAGATCTTTAGGTGGTATAATAGATATATATATATATTCATTCTCTTTATCTCAAAAAACACAAGAAGAAAACATGGAAAAACTTTGACCTCAAATTGCCTAAGCCAACTCTTCCTCTCTTCTATCTTCTTCTTACTGAATGCAAGTTCAATGGCCTCCCTATCCTGTTCATCTTCCCAAATAAAATATTTCCTGTGTTTCTCAAGATTTACAAAGTACTCTCTTCCTTCCTTTGATGTGCTTGTTCCCAACCCCTAAAAATACACAAACAAATCAATATGCAAAAGACAGAAAACAGATAATAGAATAAAATGTTCTGTAATTGGTTCACATGTAACAAATTTAACAATGCAAACCATATAGTACTTGATAGACCACCCACTTGCATTGCCCGTCAAATTGTGCTTCCATGACTCGTACTCAGGCATGGTATAAAATGATAATTGTGTCCCATTTTTGTCAGTTGCCTGCAACATTGATAAATGATTATTTTCCCCCAAGAAACATTCCACTTATAGTGAAGTTGTGCTAATATTTGAAATAGTTAACTAAAAAGACCAACCTTCATAATAGGAGTGGTAAACTCAATTAAAGTATAAGCCTGGAACTTTTAACAGTGATGGCCAATAAGAAAGAATAAAATTGATCAACAACCCTTTGATGTGAGAATCATCGTGATCCTGTACAAGAATTATAGTTACCATTTTATATTGGTTGAAGGCTGTCCATGTGCCTTGTGGAGAGAATTGAAAGCATAAAACAAGAACAAAACAATAAGAGAAACTTAAGGCGCACCTGATCAGTCATTACCTCTCAATGGGAACACACCATAGTAATCTCGACCCACAGCAGCAAGCCCAGCCAACTGTAATAGAATGAATAACGTCAAAAATCATACGAAGTGAAACCCAATAGAGCTAACTTTAATGCTAAAATACTCTGCACAATGACATGACAACTTACTGCAAGAGCCTTAGTTGAATCTCCTTCAGTTAAAATCAAGGTACATTTATCAGATTCCTTCCCTCCTGCTTTGTTAGAATCATCTAGTTTTTCAATACTGTGAATCTTCTCTATCTTTGTTCCATCACTTTTCTTAAGATCTTTACTCTCCTTAAAAGTTGCCCATGATAGGAGACTGTCTACAATTGCAGACTTTGAGATTGCAAAAAACAAGTGGTTACTAAGAATCACTCTCCAGCAGTAATCAATCCACCAGCTCCCTTCTTTCGATCCTTGTATACTATCCACCATTGTATTCTATCTAAAATAATTTACTTTATCAAGTCCTTATTAAACATATCCGACTTGGATTTATGTCTATCCATATTGTTTTAGGCCTCCCTCAACTTATTTCACTCCTTCAACTTGATTTGAATTATTCTTTCATTAATGCATTTCCCTATCTAGCTGTCCCCTCAAATTATTCTTTCATTCAACTTAATTTCCTTATTAAATTTTAGGCCAACATTTTGCACCAAATCATGTCCATCTAACTCCTTCCATATATTAAGTAAAGACAGACAAAAACCTTATAAATAAAAAAGTCAGACAGACAAAAACGGGTATTGTACTCAATAACCAAAATTCAGGTAAAGGAGTATGCTTGCCTTAATGTCCAACATTTTTCATAACGAAAGCAAATTATTAAGATAGTTATCAAAATAAGCTTAATTACCCTGCCACCTACCTCATCTTTGGGAATTTTTTTTCTTCTCGAGACCCCATTTCCTTGCTAACTGTAGAGTTGTTTCTAATGGGAACAGCACCTTTAAGCTCCATATTCTTGGACCTCATAGGTAGGGTCCAAGGAAACTGATGAAAAGGCTGATGAGGTTCTAAAGTTGGATATTTTGGATTGTTGGACTCTAGAAAATCACTATCTGTAAGGTTGAATTTAATCAACCATTTAATTGGCTTTATTCCGTGACCAATTTGCTTGTAATTTAGCACTTAGCAACCCTGTATTTAGGTGGAAAAATTGTAAGGGTAGTGTGTGAGAAGATGTGAAGAAAAGCTCAAGAGTGTGCAAGAAAAACAGAGGCTCGTGGCTAGGGCTTGCTGGTGGATCGCGACTGGCAAGCCGCGAAAGGCTGGCACGTGAGAGGCACACTGGGAAGCTGAAGGGTTGTGCCAGCTGTCACGCTACAGGACAAAAGTTCCAGTCTGGCCAGGCCGTTACGTCGCGACTTGAACTCGCGACTTGGACAAGCCGCGAGATCAAGTCGCCAACTTGCCCTGTTTGGCAAAAACTGACGTTTTGCATTCCCTTCTCACCCTACTATATATACACCCTTATACCTATCATATTGAGAGAGCTTTTAGAGAGAATTTTGTGAGAGAAAACCCTAGAGATAAACAAGATTGCCTCATCCCCAATCTTCATCTAAAAAGACTCTACAAATTCCTCTACTCTCTTCCTCTCCATTGTCATACCCTTGAGAGGTCATTTACCAAACCCTTATCTCACCATACCCACGTCTGTGAGAAGGTCCATTTGGTGCTTTGGGAAGCAGTTTGGAAAGCAACCAATATACATTGGTTGATGCTATGGTCAAGTAGCGGAATCCGGCAAGGTAAAGAAGAAATAGGTTTGGCGTAACCTCATTGGAGCAAGAAGCTTGGAGGGCATAGGTACTTGGGTAGATTAGGCTTGGAGGGTCTTCTGCTATTCATGTATCCCAACTATATTCTTTAGTGGATTTTATCACCGCTTGGAAGGCGGCGGAGAGGTTTTACGCCGAGGTCTTCGGTTTCCTCCTCGATAACACATCGTGTGTTGTCCGTGTGTTTGCATCTCTCTTTCCTTTATCTTTGCCTTATATTTATTGTTGTGGATGTGTTTATATTTGGCCTAGATTGTTTATCAATTCTGTTATAAGCTTGTTATCATGTTCCGCACATTAATTGTTTGATATAAAGCTTGAATTGGTATTTTTGTAATTTGGGGTCTAAACGTTCAAGGGTGTTTCTTACCCATATTGAACTTTCAATTGGTATCAGAGCGGGTGCACTCTTTGTGGTTTGATTACCTGAGTGCGATCCTAGACCCCTTGGCTATGGATGCTGCTGTAAAAAGGGTTATGCTGAATTGTGGTTTGAGTGTTTGTGAAAATGACTTTATGAGTATATTTGAGGGATACTCTAAAAAGGAACTTTTAGAGTTAATTAAATCCAGGAAACATGCTAGGATGTTCATTCACATGCTGAAATATTTTGAAAGCAAGAACCACATTCTTCACAATAGTCTATGTGAGTCTACCTCTTTGATTGAGAAATACAAAAGAAGAAATAGATTATTGTGTGAAAAGGTTGGTAATCTGAAAAAGAAAATTCAATCTGAAATGAGCATGGAGAATAACAATGAATTTTTGTTTGAAGGTATTTAATTCATGTTTATGGTACCTTGACAGTGGATGTTCTCATCATATGACAGGAGATAAATCATTGTTTATGACTCTTAAAGAGAAAGCATGTGATTATGTGACTTTTGGTGATGGGAGTCATGCTCAAGTTCTCGGGAAAGGGACGGTTGAAATACCAAGACTACCTTTGTTGAAAGAAGTACTATACATCAAAGGATTGAAGGCAAATCTCCTTAGTATTACTCAAATATGTGACGAAGATTTTCTCGTTCAATTCTCAAAGACGGGGTGCATAATCATTGATGAGAAAGGGATTCAAGTCTTGGAAGGAAATAGGACTACTGATAATTGCTATGGAGTAGTACCTACGGCACCTATTTTGTGTAGAAGTGCTCGTGTTTATATGCTGAAACTGTGGCATCACAGGTTTGGAGATGCAAACTTCAAATAAGTATGTAAAGTCTCTAAACTTGAGGTCGTTGAGGGACTTCCAAAGTTTGGAAAGGTGGAGAAGACTATATGTGGAGCATGTCAAATGGGGAAACAAACAAAAGCAAATCATCCCAAGGTGAATGTGATTGCTACCTCACGGTGTTTGGAACTTCTTCACGTAGATCTCATAGGGCCTATAAGGACTGAAAGCCTAGGAGGAAAGAGATACATTATGGTGATAGTTGATGATTTCTCAAGGTACTCTTGGGTGGAATTCCTCAGAGAGAAGTCTGAAGCATGTGATAAAATGCAAAGATTATGCAAGAGATTGCAAAATGAAAAAGGAGTTCCCATAGTCAAAATCAGAAGTGATCATGGGAAGGAATTTGAGAATAAGAAATTTGAATCATTTTGTGAAGAGCATGGTATCAAGAAGGAATTTTCAGCTTCAAAGACTCCACAACAAAATGGGGTGGTTGAAAGAAAGAACCGGGTGATCCAAGAGATGGCTAGAGTCATGCTACTCAACAAAAACATACCTCAAAGGTTCTGGGCTGAAGCTGTGAACACATCTTGTCACATTTGTAACAGAATTTATTTCCGAGCAGGGACAAAGAAGACGTCATATGAAATATGGAGAGAAAAGAAACCCAAGGTGAAGTATTTCAGAGTATTTGAGAGCACATGCTATATTCTAAATGACAGGGAAAATCCAGGAAAATTTGATGCTAAGAGTGATGAAACCTAGGATACTCCATAAATAGCCGAGCTTATAGAGTGTACAATAAACGCACTAAGACGGTGATGGAGTCAATCAATGTAGTCGTAGACGACACCATATCTGAAAAGGAAATTGATGATGATGGAAAGGGACTCAAACTTAAGGAGAATGAGGATGATGATGATATGCCTCTAAGTGATGATGCTGAGAAAGTAACACCCGAAAAGGAGACCACACCTTCTGTATCAAGAAGAGAGACTAGATCAACACAAGAAGTCTCAAGTTCACTCACTCCTCCAGAAATTCAAACCCCAATTTCTCGTGATGAGGAACTCTCAACTTCCAAGAAACCTTCATCAAGAGTGACACTTAATCACCCATCAAGTAATATCATTGGGGATGTGAACGAAGGACTTCGTTTGAGAAAAGGGCTGAAGTATACTGCTAACCATGTAACATACAACTGTTATCTTGCTCAATTTGAACCCAAAAAGGTAGAAGAAGCACTGAAAGATGAAAATTGGGTAGAGTCTATGCACCAGGAGCTACACCAATTTGTTAGAAATGATGTGTGGGAATTGGTTCCAAGGCCTGAAGATACACATGTGATCGGCACCAAGTGGATNTTCTCAATGTTAACGATCTCAAATTTGGAGAGTTTTTAGTTTATGGTGGGTTGAATTTAGGGAATAATAGTGCGATTTCTATGACAAAATATCTTTTGGAGGGAGGGGGATGTATGTAATGCCCCAAGTGATGCTAGTTTGGATGATATGATAGCAAACTCGGTGCAATTGGTATCGAGATTAGTTGCTTTGTATGATTGATATGATTTTAAGGCTAGTTAAGCCTTGAGATTTCACATAATGAGTCTTAGATTCTACGAGCATTAGCATCCAGTTATTTTAAAAAATATATATCTATTTTAACACAAAAAGTTATTTTATTCACTTTAAAATATCATTTTACAGCTCACACTACATCTCATTTCTTATTTTTAAGACACAACCTATTATAATAATATAAACTACTCAATAAAATATTATAAATCAACAACTAATCTCTCTTTTCTCTCTCTACCTCTCCACCCCTTTCTCTCTCCAGCGCCATTGAAACAAATCCATTGAAGCCAACAACACCAATTTAAATCTAAGCCCCACCCACCAAAAACCACCTGCACGCTGATCTACCAAACGACCCACAACCCACAGTGGTCAATCCACGCTGGTGGCAAGGAGAGAGAGAGAGAGAGTTAAATACTATTAAAAAAATAAACACTTGCTTCAGCTACAGTAACATCTGAGCATTTGCAGCAGTGTAGCTATAATGCTATATTGCTATATTTTAGCTACACTAACCCCAAAATCATACTCACAGCAGTGGAGCTAAATCAATAATTTTTAGCTCCATTGCTACAGTGCACATCTATAAATAGATGTGCACTATTCATGAGAGCTAAAAAAAATATTATTTTATTAAATTTCTCTCTCCTCTTCCATTAAAAAAATACTTTCTTTCTTTTTTTTCTCTCTCTCTCTCTCCGGCTACTCTTCTTTCTTCCTCTTTCCTTCTCATTTTTTTTTTCTTTCCCTCGTCTACTCTCTACTTCATCATCGCCGATCTTCATTGTCATCGCCCATGTTGCCGTCCCACACCGCCGACCCATCTCACCCAATCCTCCATCTCACCACTCACTGAACGCCGACAAGCCTAGTCCTCCATCTCACCGCCGTTCCAAGCTCCATTGCCGACCTAAGCTTCATCGTCGATCCAAGCTCCACCGGCACAGCCTTCATCGAACTCAAGAGCGCCGCGGGCTTGTGTCTAATTTCAAAGTGGGTTTGAGTTTGTGATTTGATTTTGGGTTTGTGGGTTGGGTATCGGTGAGTTTGGCAATGGGTATCGATGGCTATGGCAGTGGGTGTGGGCGGTGGTGGCTGGTGGCGGTGGGTTGGGTTGGGTTTTGCAGTGGGTTTTAGTTTGTTTCACACTGGGTTTCGGTGGATTTCAATGTGTTTTGCAGTGGGTTTTGATGGGCAGTGGAGTGGGTTAGGTTTCTGATGGTGGTGGTGGTGATTTGTGTGGTAGTTTTTGGTTGGCAGTGGTTATTGTTGGGTGGTTGTGGGCGGTTGTTCTTGGTTGGCCGTGTTGGTGGATCGGTTTGTGGTGTTTTTATTGCAGTGAGATAGATTATTTTATTGTAGTAGATATATAATTTTATTGTAGTAGATATATTATTTTATTGTAGTAGATATATTATTTTATTATGATGTTTATATTATTTTATGGTGTTAAAAGCTAAAATAGATTCACTGCTGCAGAATGTCTGTAGGTAAAATAGATAAAGTAACTTTTATTGGTGCTAAATAGCTAAAATTATAGATCCACTGCTGTGTTGTAGCTGGGTTGCAAAAGTTTTTAGGAATAACAATTCGAATAATGCTTAGTTTTTGTGGTTAGATGGTTTAAAATGGCAAATTGGGAGTTTTAGAACTCCCAATGCTAACCAAATGGTATCAAAGCAATATCTCTTAAATTCGTGAGATATGTTAATTGGATTATAAACTTGAACATTACGCCAATTAAAATAAATAAATCTTTTTTTTTTTTGAGGCATTTACGTTTCCAAAGGGTAGATCATAAATTTTTAGATTGCTACAGCTACAGTAACATCTTATAAGTAAGTTGTTACTGTAGCTGGGTTGCAAAAGTTTTTAGGAATAACAATCCGGATAATGCTTAGTTTTTGTGGTTAGATGGTTTAAAATGGCAAATTGGGAATTTTAGGACTCCCAATGCTAACAAAATGGTATCAAAGCAATATCCCTTAAATTCTTGAGATATGTTAATTGGATTATAGAATATAGACTTGAACATTAGGCCAATTAAAATAAATAAATAATTTTTTTGAGGCATTTATGTTTCCAAAGTGTAGATCACAAATTTTTTTATTTTTCAGGAAAGAGTGGGTTGAATTTAAGCAATACAAGTTTAATTCTCTCTTTTAAAGGGAGAGTATGTAACAACCCAACAGTTGCCAACATGGATGATATGTTTGCAAAGGACATTGAATTATTCACTCCTATAAGAAGAGTCATCCCTCCTCTCACAAGAGGAAGGAGGACTCTTCATGTGTATGAATAATTTTTTGCAAAACACTAACAGCGCAAAGTAGATAAAATAAGCAAAAAAAGGAAAGGTGATGAGAGAAAGGTCGAAGGGGTGGGGTGGGTAGAGGGACGGAGCTCAACTTCAATTAATGAGTTTTGGAACATTTTGGTCAATAGCTCCTGCTCGTTGGTCATTTTTAGATGGGTAATAGGACAACTGGTCCCTCAAATTTGTTTTACACCACATACAGTCACATCTTTTTGGTCAAGTCAGCACTTTCAACTAGACCAAACCAACGCCGACCCAACCACAACCACCCCCGCACCCCCCCCCCCCCCCCAAGCCGGTTTTAAACTAAGCCACTTTTGATTGTTAAACATTCCCATTTGGGAATGCAAAAGCCTAAAAAATGTAAAGCAACTACCATTGTTAATAAAATAAATAAATAAATAAAGCACAAAATACTTTCTACATTTGAGGATCCAAAATGCAAAAAATTTATAACTTGCAACATTTAAAAGTTAAAAACTCTCAGTGATGCTTCCTCAATTTGGTAAAGTTTGTTACAAACTTACAATGGTGGATTTTGATTTTGTTTCATTATTATTATTATTATTATTTGGGATTTTGGTGGTTGATTTGGGTTTGTTGAGCAGTGGTTGATTTGTGTTGGTGGTGGTTGGACTAGGTTGGAGGTGGATTGGTTTTTGGTTTTGGTTGATTTGTGTTGGTGGTGGTTGGACTAGGTTGGAGGTGGATTGGTTTTTGGTTTTGGCAGCAGCAGACGGTTTGGCCATGGGCTTGGTATTACTAAGGAGTGGAGAAGGTCTCTCTCTAAACTAGTTTAGAGAGAAATTATTTAAATTCTTTATATATATTTTTAATTAGATATGAATTTTGAAAATCTAATCATTGGATTGCATGTTCTTATATATCCTTCATACTTGTAAAATTTCAAAAAAAAATAAAAGACCAATAACTAACTCATCAACAAATGTTTAAATTTCAAGTTTTTGTAGTCTAAAATTATGCGTAAAAAATAAGTTCATTGACTGAATAGTAAATAACATCCGATTTGAACAAAACTTGACATGCGTGTTAAGGACATAAAGAACTTACAATTCAACAATTATATTTTCAAAATTCACATCCAATAAAAAGATATATAATAAGTTTGAAGGGTTTTTCTCAAAACTAGTTTAAAGAGAAACCTTATTTGTAAGTGAGTTACAGCAACACCATTGTAGTGGTGGCTTCGACATTGAGGTTGTTGTGGTGGTCATGGGATTTAATGTTGTGTGATCTTAAATTTGGATTTTTTACATATGGTTTTTTTTCCCCCTTTTTTTTTAATTGCGTCAGCATGCAACTGTTAATTTGAGTAGAAAACATATTATTTTAAGAAAAAAGTTTGACTACAAACTTAATTGTAACCTTAGGCTACAACTGCACTCAATATCTTTTTATTGAATATGAATTTTGACAAATCTACCATTAGATTAAATTTTCTACTTATAGCCTCCATACTTGCAAATTTTCCAAAAGCTTAATAATTATGTTATTAATTAAATGTTTAAATTTCAAATTTTTGTAGTCTAACATTATTCATAAAAAATAAGTTTACAAATTGAATAGTAAATAACATCTAATTAACATGGAATTTGATATATAGATTAAAAATATAAAGATCATACAATTTAATGGTTAAATTTTCAAAATATGTGGATGCTAGGTATGTTAATTTTTTTAGTGGAAGTCTTAATTATTGAATACAAGTAAGTTTGTAACCAAACTTTGTCCATATTATAATGTAATTCAATGCGTGAAAAAAAAATAAATAAATAAAGAGGAGTATAGGATGTATTGTTAAGTGGGAATGAAAAAATAAATAAAATGCTCTTTTGGGGAATGTAATGCTCCTATCGATAAAGCATGACTTAAATGTTTTACCCAATAACGGCATTATCTGAAACAACCCCCGATTAAGTTAGAAGATTCATATATTTACCAAACTGTCGTCTAAAGTATTACAAACTTACTATACACGGAGAAGTCCTATATCGAATTCAAAAAATGGTGACCTCACCAACGAGGTCCTCTCAAGACACCCAGACACTGTAGCTACATACTTTTGGTTTGCTCTCTCTCTCTTCCAACAGAGAAACAGCATTATTAACATCTTAATGGCTTTCCTACGCACCATCATCTTCAAGGTTGTTGACCCGCTCACATTCATCAATCCATTCGCTATATCTGCAGTTAAAAGATATAGTATGTGTGAGATCATAGGATATCAGGAAAAACCAATTCTCTAGTTTTGGATACAATTCATATAAAATTTTCAACTTACATATCTATGGGTTCGGTTAAAGCTGCAAAAACAAAATAAAAGAAAGATTAATTCCCCACTGATATTATTTATCAAAAGGATTACAGAAGAAAGCAAGTGAAAGTCGAACCAAATAAGAAAAAGGCGAATCCCCATGAAATAAATATAAACAGGTCATAAATTCAGTTGGATTCAGCAAACAATTCAAGGAAACCAAGAGCCATTTTGATAATCCACACACATAAAAAGTCCTGTAAACCATAGAAATCGTGCAGACACACAAAAAGTCCCTGTTTGGGAAGACTTCAATAGCCTTTTTTTTTTTTAATAAACAGAAGACTTCAATAGCTAATTCTCCAAAGCCAAGGTTAATAGTGTACGTACCTGTTATAGTTGTACTAAAACTCTCTTGGCAGATCCCACAAAGAGCTTCTCCAATCAAGTTCTTCATATCACTGAAACAAAATATAATTTCAGTTCAAATACATACTATACAAAATTTATGTTCAGGACCACACAAACTAAACCAATCATGGCCTTTTGATTGAAATTTACTGTCTCGTGATAAATACAAGTTTTAATAAAGAAACAATGAGAGAACTAGAAGTGTAATGATTCATCATCCTCAACGATATGGAACAAAAACTCCATGCCTCAAACAAACTCCAAAGATACAACTTTCTTCCTGTCACTTGGAAGAAAAAAAAAAGCTCTCCCAATAAGGGAAAGAATCATATAATAATATTTAGAAATAAGTTAATAACATATATCACATTTAACATCTGTTGTTGAAAACTAACACCATCTCTCACATATTCAAGCACAAGGATATTATTTTAACAGCAAAAGAAATTAACCAAAAAGAAAAAAAAAAAAAAAAAGCATGCTTAAAGCTTTGATTCCAGCTAACATTTAATTTGAGTGCTTGGTTGCATACCCTGCTACCAGATTGAAGAATTATTAGGCAGCACAAGAATTTCAATGCTATTAAGGATATTTACCTCATGTTAATAATAAAATTCCCACTCACATTTTCTAATTAATGAAAATTATGCCAAGAAAATAAAGCTGGAAGAATTATTTTTCCCTCCAAAAATAACACAATGATGATAACATTTCATCAAGTTTCAGTTGGGTATGATACAGCAATTCAGTAGATGTAAAATATGGACATCCAGTTGATAGATTTTTAACCAGAATTTGAGCTGCCCCATTTTCATAACCTTTTGTTTTTTTTTTTTTTTTTTTTTTTTTTTTTTTTTTTTTTTTTTTTTTTTTCAGAAAGCAACTCTACAGCTGTCACTAATACATGACTTTGAAAGTACAAAAGAAAGCAGCTATGCAACTAATCAAATAAACAGTGAAAGTTCATAATTTTAGTTTTTAGATGAATGTTCACTTTTGTTGAAATATATTCATGTTACTGAACACTGTCCCTAGGTCTCACTGCATTTTAGTTACTTCAGTCTTCCACAATTTTCTTTATATTTTTAGGGAAGTATACCTTAAAATACACTTTAATTTAATGAACTGCATATAAAAATATATATATAAATAGAGTAATATGAGGGAAAAAAAAGGTAAAGGTCAGGCTAGTAGCTAAAGGCTTTGCTCAAACATATGAGATAAGTAATAAGCAAGGTATCCATCCAAGATGAAGTCTGTGCGGCTCCTGCTCTGTAGAGAGTAGAGACTAGCCTATGTTCCAATTATACGTTCAAAATGCCTTCCTAATTCCCTCCTCCACGGGACGTGAACAGAGACGAAGAGTGGAGAGATGGCCATGCCCCATAATAGGATTGGAGAAGCCGGAAGAGAAGGAGCAGATATTATAGACAAGGGGACAGATCGGATCACGTTGCATATGGAGTACGCTCAAGGCAGTAAGTAAGTAAGTAACATGGAAAGATTTTCTTTACATGTGAATCTGAATCAATAGTTGATCTCATCTGAGTTAGGCCTTAGCAGCGAAAGCAGTCTCCTGCCCTTCTCTTTTGGATGAATGGGGTTGGGTGGTTTAGAAGGTGATTTAATGAGCTGCATATAAATTAAGAGTGATATGAATTAAAAAAAAAATGATGTATTAATCATTTTTATGTAATAAATAATAAATGCAAATACTTTTTTTATGAAACTTTTTTTTAATGTTTAAAATTTAAACTATAATTGAAGCTTTGTTGTAATTAATCATTTTTATGTAATAAATAATAAATGTAAATACATTTTTTATGAAACTTTTTTTAATGTTTAAAATTTAAACTATAATGGTGAAGCTTTGTTGTAATTAATTTGGACAATTTAATATGATAAACATTGCTTAGGATCCCTTTGGTTGGAGAGGAGGACAAGTGGAGGGATGAAAAAAAGTAAATTTGTATAAATTTACTCATATACCATTGTTAAAAAATGATGCTTAATTAAAACAAAAATTACTAAAAAAAAAAAATACAATCACCCAAATTTATTAAAAAAATAAAAATCATGTCTAGAAAAAAAATCACGTCTAAAAAAAAAATTAAAATGAGAACAAAGAAAAAAAAAAATGAGAACAAAAGAAAAACTTAACAAGGGTACTGAAGCCCGGAAAAGCAAATGACAAAAAAAAAAAAAAAAAAAAAAAAAAATCCTAAAGTCCATGTATAACTTGCACATGAGAATTTTTGTCCTTCATCCATCATATTTTCTCCCACCAAGTTTTCTCCCCATTTTGGGGAAAATACTTTTTAATGGCCCAAGTGGACTCTTATCATTATTTTTCTCTCTCGCCCTCTCAACCAAACACCTTCCAAAAAATTTTCCTCCTCATTTTTTCTCATTTTTTTTCCATTATCTCTAAAATCCACTCTACCAAACTAACCCTTAAACTCTTTGAGGAGTCGAAAAAAAAATTGGTAAAATCAACACATATGTTTTTACTAGAAAATAAAATTTAATATTTTATTCATATATGCATATTCATCGTACAAACATAAGTAAAGATTATAATTATATCACTTAATTGATTCAAGTGAAATTTTGTGACAGTGAGATTCAAGTGAAATTTTGAATCCATATACTTTCGTACTTCATAGATTGTTTGAATGGTTTTAATTTAATAAATTTATAATAAATTTGATTATTATAGGTAAAAAATGGTACGGTCCCATCAACATTTTTTTTTATAAATTTTTAAGGAAATCCCATTAACTTTCTTAGCTTCGCATTTCGTACATTATAACAATATCTGCATAATTTACTTTAACCTAAAATTTGAATATATATAGATAGAAAGTCATTGGTTATGAAGTAGGTGAAATTATTAAGTACATGAGAGGATTGTTAAAGTAGTCATTTCAACAAATGAAATAATGACACTTATGCAAATATGTGAGTCCAATTCCTAATTAGCACAAGAATGAAAAATAAAAAATCACTAGATGATGTCACATTTGCATAAATAACCACGTTTTATTGATAAGAAAGACTAGAATGACAATTTTAGCAATCCTCTTAAGACCTAATCATTTCTCATGAAGTATAACTCATTTTATTATGTGTATATATGGATAGAAAGTCGTTGATTAGAAAGTATAACTCTTTTTATTGTGTGTTAACAAGTCGAGGTATCCCTCGAATTACCCACTTATTTTTTGTTGACATTAACTTCTTATTTTACCAGCATCATAGACAAGATCATATAGATGATGGATATTATTGAATAATATTGAAAAGCCTTATCTCCAACACTACTTGACAAGGGAGAGGGGGTAGAAAAACACCTAAAATGCATGGACACTTTATTTAAAGTGTTGTATCCATAGGTGAAACTAAGGGGGCGAGAGGGGCAATTACCCTCCCCACCTCCCCCAAAAACTCTTATATAATACACTATTGTTTTTATAATACACATAACAAAGCATTTTGCCTCTAGCAAATTTTTTCTATCTGAAATTTGCCCCCTAGCACAAATAAGAAAACCTCTCTACTTCTAATTAAAAAAACACTATCTTATGTCCATCAGTTTGTACAAGTACATAGCACATTTTATTTTCTAATGAAATCAAAGTTTAATGGGCCCCACTTAAAATTAAGAGTTTTGTTCTTTTGATAGGTTTTCACACTATGAACGGTAAATGATTTACGTATATAATTTTGTTCACAATAAGTTTTACAATTTTCAAAATAATACTATATACATAATATTTTTTCTAACAAATTTCATAGTTGTTGAACTATCAACTCTCATGTAGGTCTATGGGTTCTAGTTAACTCAACTGGTAAAGTTTCTGATGGTTAAATAAAAGATTTAGGGTTCAATCCTTGACTACACCAAAAATCGATATCAAAAACTAATTGGTGTTTTGTTTGATAATAAAAAACTATTATCAGAAGCGGAGACTATAAATTGAAAACTATCTAAACAAACAATTTCTCAAGGAAGACCACCACTTACACGGAAGCCCACCACTTATACTACTTTATCGTCTAGCATTTATATAATTATGAAAGTCAACTATTAGCATTCCAACTCTCCTCTTGGTGGGTCTACACAATTATTATATCTTAAAAAAAGAAAAAAGAAAAAGAAAAAAGAACAAAGTTTCTCTCCAAATTAATTTAGAGAAAAACTTTTCAAACTTCTCATATATCTTTTGTTATTAATATCAATTAATTTTTTTTTAGATTAGTTTTGCTTTCAATCTCGCTTCCTCCCCTGAACTGAAAACTTGGCTTTGCCACTAGTTCTATTTATGTCGTAACGGTATCCTATTTGTTATATTATGTTATAATTTTTCAAAAATTGCTTGTGGTGTCCTATCGTACCCGCACTTGTGTTTGTGAATCCTAAGGAAACACTATTATTCTACTACAAAACTTTACATGGATGACAATGGTACTAGGTGGAGTTGGATTTGGAATGCCCCATCCCATCTCCTCTTCAAGATGGGAAAAACCAATGCGGAACAAATTTGGGGCTGGTTGGAAGTATTTAACCATACACACACCACATGTAGAGTAGGTTCGGAATGGGTTGCAAGTATTTTACCTCTACAAGTATTTATTAAGTACTCTTGAAATACGGTAACGTGGTGCTTCTTATTCTCACATTTATGGTGAACCCTACTAACTATATTCATGATATATATATATATATCTAATAAAAAAAATAAAAAAATACATATTTTCTACTAATATAATCAAGCTAACTTTATTAAANAATTATGAACAAGTTTGAATTTGTTCAATATGAAAATATACTAAATTAAAACATGTACTCTTTAAATTTATCTTCTAGATTTCTTAGGACAACTCTATTATAGAGTTCTTAAAATTGTATCAATTCATTTTGAAATAGGTTTGGATTTAATTTTGCCACATCATTAATAATTTAAATAGATCCAAAAATGGTGATAGCCATTATTTTTTTTTTATGATAATATGTATTTCATCCAAAAAATTATTATACTCATTTCAACTTGACTCATGTAGGTTAGATAAGATGAATAGTTATTAAAAAAAAAAAAAAACGTACCTATGGAGTTCTAAGGGTGTGTTTGGATTGAACTTATTGTTGCTGAAACTGAAAACTGAAAACTGAAAATACTGTAGCAAAATAATTTTTAAATGTGTAAATAGTACCGTAGGACCCATTTTTAATATTTTTTTTAGTGCATGAACAGTACCAAAACAGTGCATGAACAGTGTTTTTGTCCCCTGAACAGTTAAATCATGTGATTTTACTGTTCACTTTTCCGGAAAAAAAAAAAAAAAGGGGCAAAACGTGAAACGTGGACTCAGCAAAACGCTGAGTCCAAACGGCCTCTAAGTTTATATACAGTGACCTCTCCTGTAAGTTGTTGTAGCCCCATCAAATTCTTGAAAAAAAAAAAAGTTTATTTACGAACATTGCTCTGTCACATTTTACAAGAATTTGTACTCATGATTGAGTAAGCGTCAAGTTAAGGCTGGGTGGTGGTGATTTTCTTCAATCCTTAATAGTTAACAAAAGTTATTTATACATATAAAGGTGATAGGGCAATAAGTTATAAAAAAAAGGGAAGCGTGTTCCGGAAGGTAGTATAGTATAGTATAATAAGCTTCCTTCCCTGATCTGCTACTGCTGTGTCAAAATTCTGTAGAGTCTAAACCAAACCAAACCGAAACCATATTCCAAAGCTGTCTTTGATTTTTCAGGTATGCTTCCTTCCACTTCCATTCCCCCGGATTTATTCAATATGCTGCCGTTTCAATTCTTGTTTTATATCTTTGTCTTTTCTTAGCTTTCTTTTCCTAGGGTTTTATTGTTTTCTTTCTGCTACTCTGACTAAAAGTTTTAACTTTCCGTTTGGTTCCCAAGAAAACGGAGGATTTTAAATTCTGGCTATTTTGCCTTATCTTTTTTTGTATGGTTCTCAGTGAGTTAGGATTAATTTGACTGGATATTCTTGTTTCTTGAATGATCAACAAGTTATATCTCACTTACACTTACTGCCAATCTAGGATTTCTTGTTTAGAAAACTTACTCCCTTTTTTATTTATTTAAAAATTTAAGTGGAAATAGTAATTTTGCTTGTATGCCAAGTGGATTTTCTATAATATAAATTTGGGGTTCCTTTTTATCCCGAAATAAGTTTGCTCAATTGCTAATGTTTCTTCTTTTTTTTCTTTTTTTAATGAAATTTGCGAATTTGTTTGGAGATTTCCTTGATTGGTTAATTTTTCCCATTTGTTTGATCTATCAAAATACCTAATTGCTCATTTGTTTGGATTACCCTTTTATTGATTGATTAAATTGGTAATTCCTTGATTTAAATATATGTTTTAAGTTAAGTTTTTGATCCTCAATCATTGTTGATAAATCCCTACTGGGTATATATCTCCTTTGCAAGTGCAATATCCTTCGCAGTTAGGCTATTGAGTTATTCTGATGGTTGAAGATTCTAGGTTTCGTAATGATGGAGTGGTGATTTATGTAGGCAAAAAAATAATATAAATATTTGAGATGGGATCTATCAAAAATAAGTATTAGAGAAGGAAACTCCTAATGAGAAGGTGCTAGTTGAAGCACTGATTAGGGGCATTTTACAAGCTTGAAAATCTGCAGCTTTTTATATATGTTACCTGATGTTATTTCATTTTTGTTTATTCTTCACTTTTGGTCCCATGGTTTGGTGTTGTAAAACATGAAGTAACATGTTGAATCATTGATATCAAATAGATTTGAGCTGACAAATGGGGAAAAGGAAGTCAAGGGCTAAGCCTCCACCAAAGAAGCGAATGGACAAGCTTGATACTGTCTTCAGTTGCCCCTTCTGCAATCATGGAACCAGTGTCGAATGTCGTATGTTAGTATTTATTAAGATTCATTTCCCTCTGGTACATGATGTTTTGTGGCTCTGTCTGTTTTGATTGAAATATAATTTTGGAATGCATTCTTGGACTATATGGATATGCGCTTCTTAAATTCATTTCAGCTGTCTTCCAGTTCGTTTTTATGATGAAATTACTTTTCACAGGGATATACGCTAATGAATATTTGGGAGAAACATTGTTATATGACAAGTTGACATCTTTCACTTTACTTCTGGAGTTATTTATTTATTTATGTTGTGTCATCTTACTGAGTTTCCATCTTACTGAGTTTTTGTCTTTCTTGTTATGCACCTTTTGCTGAGATTCTTCATGACACATGCAAAATTTAAGTTGTATTTCCTGTATACTTGGGTTGTGCTTTGCGCTTATTCAATGGATCATTTACCTCCCCCCCCCCCCCCCCTCTTATTTTGTTTTAATTCAAATAGAATAATTTTAAAAAAAAATTGAGAAGAAACACGTTCGGCCAAATTTATTTAGTTATGTAGCACTTTTTTGGAACTCTAATTTGTCAAACTTAAGATCCAAGTATTATATTTGATCAAACTGCCACAAGAGCACATAATGCTTCTTTTATAACACTAAACTTAAGTCATTAGGGGTTTTAGTGTTCCCCTAAGATCAAAGATATAGATTCTGAGATTCAATTATGAGTGGGAAGGTGATTTGCATTCCATGACATATATCATACAACAACTATCCTATTTTGATCAAGCATCCCATGGTATGCGTCAAGAGTGATATAAGTGAAATGAAACTAGTGTCACACAATCAACTCTTCCCTCTTTGCACAGTACCTAATGCCACATCTTTAAGAACAAAACAAATGTAATGAAACTTGGTGTTAAATCAAATACGCACCATGCTTTTATAGATCCACCAGGAAAGTCAATGCCTTCAAAAAAAAATTTATAAAAAAAATTTCAATTTTAAATTCCATACATTTTAGAAGCTTGAAACTTGAGCCGAATATTTAGTATAACCTTAAGCTTAATAAACTTTCTAAACGTCTTATAGCGAACGAAATTGCAAAGATGTCTCGTTTGGTGAAATGGATGTAAATATTAATAATGATGTGAATGACGATGCATATATCCTTTGTGGTTAGATGTTAGATGTTTTTTCCTCTTTCACAATTTCTATTTTAATGATTGATTCCCTAAGATCAATTATTATAGATGTTTGAACATTATTTTGTTTAGGTATGTAATTTCATTGTCACTTTACGGATAGATTTTGGCAGTCATGTTAACTCATGATGATGATTGAAATAAATTTCTTTTACTGGACTTGATTATTTCAAATAGAATTCCTTTTCTTTTTTGAGGGTGTCAAATAGAATTCCTGAGTCAATTTCTGAATTCTGAGTATTCATGACCATAACACACTGATCATTATATATTTATATATATCCAAAAGAGATATTGGCAAAAAATTTCCATATTTTTGCTTATCAAAATTTTCCAAAACAATCATATTATAATAATATATACTCATTTCCAATCTTTGTCGTTTCCATATTTTCACACATGCTCTTGTTAAAAGAAGCTGAATAATATGCATCTGTACACTTATCATACTTTGCCCTACCGTATTTTACTATAGCCCTTTTTTTCCCAAGTCATGTTGCATTAAGACAACACCAGGATTGCATGATTAATTCATTAGTGTTATACTACCCCAAATTCAGTTTGTTTTAGCTTCAATCAAGGACTTGTCACGTTCGCTCAGCTTCTCTTTCCTCTTCACTGGCAATTGTGGCAGGTAGATCATCATCAGCAGCTCCTGTTGAATTTTCTTCATTATTATCTTGATCATCCGCATATGCCTGGGAGCTTACCACCTGACCCATCAAGTCTTTATGCTTTAGATTCCCTATCAAAACAGAAATGAATGGTTAGGACTTAGCATTGAAACACACACACACAGAGATAATGAGGACACCTTGGACTGACTAACCACCTCAATCTACAGACAAGGACAAATAAGACGTTTGATGAATAAAACCAAAGCAGAGCATAATTATAAAGGATTAAAAGTATGTATTTGTTTTCTAATTTCAAGTCTTTTTTTTTTTTTTTTGCAGGACTTAACAAACACACCTGCACAATACATTCACAATCCAAATCTGCACACATATCTACACATTTTTATTAGAGTAGACATAATTCAAGGCTCCCCTCCACCCCCCCCAAAAAAAAAAAACCCACAAGAAAATCAATTATGTATATTGCATACCCATCCAGAAAGAGCAGCCACTTGATGTTGTATGGAGAAGAGCCTTCACACAGAACAAGAAACGTTCCATAGATCTCTTTGTAGCAGGGATTTTGCTGGTGATAACCGTTTGTTTCAAGCCCTTTTGAAAAGAATAAAACCAAAACAAAGTGATGGATGTAGGTCATTTAATCTCAGATTCTTTTCCTAATAAAATTTAATTAAAACAAAAAAAGTAGGAATATAAGTTAAACCTTTGCTTCAGAACATAGGGCTTGAATTGTTCTTGTGGCCTTTTGAAGATCTCTCACCTGATTCAAAAAAAAAAAAAAGGCTGAAATCTCTAGAATGTGTATTGCAATTAATCATGCCACAAGAGATTTGGTGCACCTTATCATACCAATTGGATTATAAGCTCATTGAACATATTGAAGTGGGCCTGCAAGAAGTCAAAAACTGGAAAGCATTCTGATTTTAGTACCCAAAGAATTGCACCTCAGATCATTGTTATCAAAAGTGTCACACCTATACCTTTCAGAAAAGAGTCGACAAACTTCCCACCATACTTGACAGCCATGGCATGCACAGTTACCTGTACCATCATTTTAAAATGTGAATATTTTTCTACCCTATGGCTTCTGTGCTTCAGAAGGTGACAATGAAACACAAAACAAATGTTAACAAAGAAACCCCTGAGTTCTGTTTCTTTACCTTATGGTGAGTTCTGCACATGTTAACTAATGATACAACCACGTTCACAGACTGACGTAGTTTGATCAATAGTTTTTCAACGGTTTGAACTTGAACACCAGCTCTGGGTTTCTCTAAAAGAATGACTTCCTTGACCTAATAATAAGAAAGGGAAGGACAAAAATTCTTATTCTTTGACAAATAGAGAATTTTACTAGCTCATCTGATCACAGATTCAAAGATAGAATCTACAGCTTACCAATTTGTTAAGAATAGTAAGATTTACTTCATGCTGCACATAACACCATCTTCTGTAACATCTCAATCAAGAAATAGAATAAAACAATCATAATAGGAAAATGAAGATGCCTTACCAGTACCCGGTACCATAAAACAAATGTTGCAGAACATAAAGTTGGGAAACCATGATGATCAGCTCCTTCCTTAGTTTGGGAAACCTGTTACAGAGAGAACTCTCTATTATGAAGGTAAGGACAGGAAACAATGCATAATGGGTTGACAGGTTCTAATTATATATGGACGATATATCCAAGTTTGAACCAAGTCAGTGCTATTGTTTTCATTTTCATAAATCCATACTCATTTAAGTTCCTTTGTGTACAGTACACTCTCATCTCCTTAACAAAGGACACAATCTCAAAAATCTAGACATAAGTGGTATTAGGGTGATCAATTTCTAGCTTCAAAATGGCCCCCTCATAATTGACACATAGCATAAGGACAAAATATCACCATTAGTCTGGAAGGTAAAATGTCCAACCCAATTCAAAAAGTATGGAACAAATTCAAGCACCTGAGGCAAGATATAGCAGGCTAGTTCATCCAGCAAATCAGAAGTTGATTCACTGTTTTCCAAGTAAATGTGCAACATTTTCTGTATAATTTCTCCCTGCAAACAGCAGAAGGTTTTAACAACATATATGCAAACACGCATACTGCAATAAGTTCCAAGATCATTCCCTAATCATGGATAAATTACTATATGGAGAAAAAGAGCTAGGAAACATAACATAGATATTCTTACTCTGCTCTTCCAACCACTCTCAAGTTGGCTGTTATCCCAGTTATGTCTTAAAAGCTTCTGAGCAGATGCTCCAAGTCTGCTGCGCAATGCAGGAAGAACCCCCTGGATACATTCTGAGTGTGTGATTTTACCATTTTCCTCCAACTTAGCCAGAATATTCTGGAATGAGTTTACGATAGATTCTAGAGTAAGAAGAGATTCTGATGCCAGAGTAAAGGAAAAAGAGCACACTGCAGGAACCAGATGCCAATACCAATATGGTTAAAAATAATAACAGAAATAATCAAAGAACACCGACCAAAGGAAACATATCAGAGTTTATATACCTGTGTTCAAGACACTTTCTATATATGAATAAGCGCCTAGATATAAATATTCTACAGTCCCAGGCAAAATGTTGGGCTGTATGTCTGATAAAACACTATCCGGTATTTTGTTGGGCTGGAAGGCTTCAAGAAGATCAGAGAGAACTGGCTTTTCTCTCTGAATAGCAGGAAGATTTAGCATCTGCACTTAAATATTAGAACAGGTGTTCAATAGTTTTAGATACCACAACTTTTCTGTAATGAATCAGCAAGATCAAGTATCAGATTTGGTACAAAGACACACACAGTGAATAAAAAAGTTCACCTTACTGAAACAACAAAGTGTTTCCTTGAAAACCAATGTAGAAACTGCGGATCTTGAAAGCACAAGATTGGATACATCTGGGTTCTTAGCAGAAGCAGATTGAACTTTCCAATGTTCTTGACAAGTTTCATCACCTATAAAGTATCCGATCTAAGATTAAAAGAATATTGAAGCTCTGGTATACTATTTGTCCAACCAAGTTGCATACTATCATCTTACTTTCTTTCAGTGAACAAACGACACGTTTAAAATGCTTCTGAATACTTGGAAAAAGTGGTCTAATTTTGCTCATGAATACATCCACTGTCATCCTGGTGAAACCAGCTGATGGACTCAAGCTTCTAGCCAAGAATTGTTTGCCCGGAGTGAAACAATTTAGCTTGTAGTGAAGATCCCGGAGGAGGTATAGATATAGGGGAAACTAGCAGACAATATATGGTTTCTGTTATCTATAAGGGGGTTAAGGAAAATAAGAACCTGTAAATCATTATCAGTGTAAAATTAAAATGGTACCTCTGCAGCAGGATCAGAGCAACAGGAACCTTGATTCTGCATTTAAAAAGACACATTAAATAACTCCACACTCTTCCATTCATCTATACTGGACAAATCTAACTAAGACTAAGCAGCATGGTTTTTTACTCTATGATGCACTTACAGGAAATCTATGTCATAAAGCAATGAAACATATAAAATAGAAGTAGTTCAACACAGAGCGTAGTTTTCTGGAAGTTCTATTTGACAATCTACACATTGTGCCAATGGTCCTGTTTTCTATATGTAAAATAGAACACAATATTTGAGGGGACGTATACTTGCATAAAATATTTTCTCTCACAACTTGCAAGTTCCAACTGCTAAGCCTAACCTATCTAGGACTAGACAATTATAGTTATACTTCTAAGCCCAGTGCACAGAACCTTTCCATTACCAAAACTGCAAGTAAACAGTTATTCTTCAAAATCTCACTAAGCTTAAAATTGTTAGGTGCACAGACTAACAGCAATCAGATTCAATAATCAGAAACAAGTACCAGTTCCAGAATTGGCATTTGAGCTTCATGACCTTTTGCGAAGTGAGTTATAATTGTCAGCTTCATCTACTAATTACTGATCAGTAACAAATACTGGATTTTTTAACTAAGCAATTGTAACTTTTTTTTTTTTGGGAGAAAAACTAATCAATTATAACCAAGGCAACCAGTTTTTTGTGTGTGAGTGTGTATAAATGCTGATAGCAGCAGAAATTCCAACACAACTATGAAAAATGATAAAAATATTGATATAGAGTTAGTGAGCAATGATGCTAGATATGTCAGCAAGGCAATTTTTAAAAAATCAAGATACAATAAGGCAAGGCTGCGTTAGTTTTAAAATATATGTATATTATGACAAGTATATATTATTGTGTTAATGGGCTCTAAATCAAATGGTACCTCCTGCCCTTGAAAGAGTAAGGTAGAGAATGAGATTGTGGGTTTGAAACCCATCAAGTGTGTGTATAATTATCAATATACATTATATCAACATTTGCTTATAAAATGAATATCAAAATATTTTGAAGAAATTCTGATACACAATAACTTCTTTATATATTTAACAACATTCTCTTTGATTTATTTAGACCATGTGCTATTCACCTAATAATAGATTCCTACCTAAAAAATTTAGATGATAATTTCAATAACTAAACTTTAAGAAGCTCATAAACCAACCAAAAATAAATCTAATCTGCCCATTTATGACTCCTATATACCACTGCTCCTGTCAGCCCTATACATATTACTCCACTTACTCCTCAGTGTTAAAGGCATCTCTTTCTCTCTCTCTCCACATTAAACAAAACCTAGAGAGAAATCAAAAGTCAAATGTAAGAGCTAGAATCAGCACTCAAAACTCTTTGAAACCTTCTCACTTCCAATCCATGCGTCAGTCTTTAGGTACTACTCTCCTCTCTCTTTCTCAGTTAGAACAGTATCCGCATGTGTCCAGAAAGTATCTGATTTTAAATTTATATGTTAATTTGTGAACATGATCCCAACCATGTCCAAGCTGTAGCCACGTGCAATACACATTCTGAGCGCCTTTAATAGTGTTATCACTTCCTTTTAGAGAGAATATATTTGTAGCAGGGATAAGCAAACTTTAAAAAGTAACTATTTATCAGGTTACTAAGTGTTTTTATTACAAATAGACAAGTTTTACTGGAAAAACTACTTCATGTCATGCACAAGTTAGATTTTAATGTGATCATAGAATTTATTTGTGCTCAGTCTCCATACTATCTCTAGTTCTACAATTAAATTAGCATTTGGAAAACATATTCAAAGGAAGCAGATATTTCACATAACTTTGTCATAAGAACTTCATGCATCTATGTTAAAACAAGACAATACAACCCTATTCCTAATCACTTTCTTAAGCACTCTCAGAATCCAATGTGATGGAGATGAGTTACATCATAATTTAAAGAAAAAAAACCTAAATATGGGAGCATGTGAATTTTTAGGTCAAGAACAGAAAATTACTCAGCCTCCTAGAAAATGGATTGATGGTAAATAAAATCAAAGGATCCTAAATGTGAGATTTTTTCTGAATTGTAGGAGAAATAATGCATTCTAATTTCTACATTACAGCATAGTTTAAAAACCGGACCGGACAGTTGAACCGGTTCAACATGGAACCAATCTGGTCCGGTAAAACCAGTCAAAACTGGGGACTGGGAGTCAAAACGGTTCTTTTACCATGCTGGTTTTTAAAACCATGCCTTACAGTTCATTTGTAAAATTAATAAAATTATTTTATTTTGCTATTCATTAAAGAAAATATAACTATTTAAAAAAACAGTTTCAGAAAACTAGTCACACTAATTCACAAGATCCTGCAGGTAATGCTTTGAAAATGCAATGGATACTCATGCCAAATACTATCCACACCCACACACCTCTGAAAATGCCAAAATGGAAAAGCATTGAACCAGAAGGGGCCTGAATTTGAATCTCTGCACTTCCAGAGCCTTGGCAACTGCAGCAACTTCTATAATATCAGGCTCACTAGAGTCACAGAGGTTTTGGTTTGCTGAATTAGATGCCCTTCCTTGTGAATTTGAAGCCAGAGACTCCTTATTTGGCACCTCTTGGCTAGTCACAACTCCCACTTTCTTAAAAGCATCCAATATTGTTGGCTGCCTGAGTTTTCCATCAGCATCTGAACCTGAGGCCTTTGATATCTTTTTATGTCTCCTGTTTTTTTGCATGTTGCTGTCTTGGGTTTTCTGATGCTTACTCTTTTCAATGTGCCCCATATGTTGGTTTGGGAGTGGAGATCCAAAATGATCAACATAAAAATGAAGCTCAGGTAGAGATATAGAGCACCCTTCAATGGAATTGTTCAACAAGATCTCCAGAAATCTGCATTATCAGGACAGACAGATCAAAATATCATGACAGAAATGACAATTTGAAGGAAAAACCAACTCTTGGACAGATGAAACTAGAAATGATTTATAATAAAATCCCGGAAGTAAATACTTTGTAACATATCGTCAACTCTCATAAATAACACCCAAGTTTCACCATCTTTTTTATAATAATCAAAACTTTCCATCCAAAACATTTTCATTTCTTCATAACTCTTAAAACCATGATTTCACATTTAAGTAGGAGGTAAGGCATTTCATCCCTTCTAACTCTTAGAACCTCAGCTTCAGAATCAAATAGGAAGTAAAACAGTATCAGAATAAAATAGTTGCAGCATAACAAAGCAAAGAGTGTCTACCCTTGCTGACCTAAAAAAGGGGGAAAAAATAAAGAAGAAGTGCGCACGTGGGTACGCGCGCGCAGAAGGCAAAAAATCTCTAAATTTAGTTTTGATTCTTTTTCTTTGCAACATATTTACTTTTGTAGATTTTATGAGAGTGGAGTAAGAGAGTGTAAAAAGAAGAGAGAACACAAGGTTTATGTGATTCAACCTAACAGCCTACGTCCACAGAGAGAAAGGAGAAAGTCTTGACAGCTACATGTTCACTATAATATCAATTTATCCAGTTAAAATGAACCCTAAATGGGTTTATATTGGGCGAGAGAGCTAGGGTTAGGGATACATGGGCTTACAATAGAATTGGGCCTCTTGGGCCTACTCATATAAACCTAATACCTCTAACACGCCCCCAAACTCAACGTGGAGGCTTGACGAAAGCTTGAGGTTGGAATGTAACTTGCGAAGATGAAGAAGCCTTGAAGATGAAGAAAGATCACTCGAAGATGCCTTGAAGATGACCATGAAGATAACTATAAATAGATCAGATAATGAACATGCAAATTGCTGATGATGACAACAAACAACGACTATAAAAGACTGCCAGAAGATAATAAGGTCCTAAGAAGGCTACATCAGTATGCATGTGCGTATGACCATAGAAAGAAAGCAAATAAAATCAAGTATGCATGTGCACATTGAATATTGCCAAAAATCACCAAAATTGTCAAGGTTGTCCATATGCTATATCCATGACAGGAAATAAATTAGGATGATCCTGTATAGTGGCTAGAACATATTGCTGTAAAATATCGCTTGGAAAGTCACTCGGCCAATGTCCACAACAAGATTACCTTACCCAAAAGTTGAAGACCAAATTTCACTAGCCACCTACATATCCAGCAATGCCACATGGAGCAATCTACAAGATTGATTTTTGTAGTAAATAATGCGTGGCAGCAAGTTTTATAAACACCATCACTTTATCACTTACTGTCATAGTCAAAAAGACTTCTGAGAAGTTTATGAAGAATAAGTCAAAAAGACTTTTGAGAAGTTCATGAAGAATAAGGCTTTAACTTTAAGAAATATCATTAATCTACCCAACATTAAAGGAGAGGAGGATGCCTCAAAATGACTATTCAACGCAAGTAGCATGAGAGACTACAATTGCATTCAACAATAACTTATCCGCACCAAGAGCTTCAAGCATGAGTGCATGACCCAACTTGAGTACTTCATAGTAGTGTAAAGATTAAGGCAAGGATAGTGCGGCAAGGGTTTGACAAAGGTAGGGTGCAGTCTAACTCTGTAAAGATAGAGAGGACTTCGGATCTTGACCGCATCAACAATCTTGATGGTGGTGGTTGAAAGGAGGCTTTGTGACAGTGGTTTGTGGAAGGCAATAATCCTATAGTGTGATGCAATTTCTGATGGTAGCTAGACTATACCAGAGAGTTCTGATGGTAGTAGTGTGAGGCCAAAGAGAACAAACACAACGGAGAAACATTAAGGAAGACAAAGATTGCTCTTGAAAACACCGTAAAGACAGAAAACCATGGTGACAAGAAGGTGGCTCTAATACCATGTAGACTTCATAAGTGTGGGGAAAGAGTATAAAAGAAGAGAGAGAATACAAGATTTACATAGTTTGGCCTAACGGCCTACGTCCATAGAGAGAAAGCTTTAACGGCTACATCTTTACTATAATCTCAATTCACCCAGTTACAGTGAACCCTAAATGAGTTTATATAGGAAGAGAGAGCTAGGGTTAGACATACATGGGCTTACAATAGAATTGGGCCTTTTGGGCCTACTCATATAAACCTAATACCTCTAACAATTTCATTTCAGGATTTTTTATCAAACAGTTTTACACTCTTTTGTCCCTTTTTCTCAATTTGTATTTGTCTTTTTATAGTTTCAATTCCTTTTTATGTCGTGTTTGTTTCAGCATAAAATATTTTTCTAAAAAGCATTTACAATATATGTGTATTTGTGAGTGCAAAATGAAATTACATGTGTATTAGTGTGTGTAAAATCCATTAATATGGCCAAAAATAAGTGTCCATATGCAAATCAATGTCTAAGGACAAAGATAACAATTAGAGATAAAAGGTTTTGACCGTTGGAAAACACTAATTGGAGCATAGAGATAAAATTTTTATTAAACTAAAATCTCAAAAATTAAAAACAAGAAAAAAAAAAAAAAATCTAGAACACTAATGCTACAACAAAATAGCCTTAGACTCCAAAATTATTTTGGAGTCAGCTACGGATCCGCAATAGATTACTTATGATCAGCATAAGTATGGAGTTTATCATGTTTAAAAAAAGCTATTCTAAACTAAATAGGAAAAGGACTTAAAACATAAAATAAGACTCATGTACCTTTGGTACAGACAACTTATTCCATATTTTTGAAATTACCAAATTGCCCTTATTCTAGTAAAACTTTATTAAAACTAATCCAACAACAAATAGATGACTAAGCAAGGTCCCAAAATAGCTCTCCATCAAATTAATGTTTGAACACTAGAACCAGCTTTCCCTCACCTCTTATAAGTCTTTAAAGGGGGCTGCTACTTACATTCCCCATCAAAATATCATCACATGCAAAAGTAAGAAACAAAATGTAATCACCCAGTCAAGTGTTGAAGTAGAATATGGAGTGATGGCACATACTAGTGGGTTGACTTTGTTACAACATTTCTTGAAGAGTTAGGCTTCTCAGTACCTAATCTCATTCCACTATAGTGTGATAATTAAGACGCTATATACATAGTCTCCAATCTTGTGTTCCATGATAGAAATAAGCACATTATAGTGGATTGCTACTTTGTAGGAGATAAGTTACTAAGTGGAGAAGTCACTACACCATATGTGTCAAAAGAGCAACTAGCGGATATCTTCACAAAATCATTGTATAGGAGTCAGTTAGAGTCAATAATAAGTTGCAAGATGGGCTTATATGACGTATATTGTCCACCTTGAGCGAGAGTATTAGAGAGCTAATATTGTTGCGAAAGTGCTGTGTGAGTGATATCATTGGGTGATACTCCTCTAGAAGAATCGAGAAAACACTACAATAGTATAGTTGTGAGGTATATCTATTGAGGTTTCCTCATCAGCTGTCATTGTGGTAAGCCGTCCCTCACCAACTATGATTTTGAAAGACTATTCCCTTCTCTCTTCTAACAAACTTTCTTACATAGTTGGAATACAAATGGTGAGGGTTGACACATGAATTTCAGCTCCTCTTTCTAAAGATATTCTTCTATAAAGATTAACAAAAATAAATATTTATCACTTCATTCTGGCTATGTGAAAATTATAGAAATTGTCAAAGAGATTAGTTAAAAAAAATTTGGACCAGATATGTGCTTGGGCTAGTTTGGAGTCTACAGAATGTATGTTGGGATATTTTTTTTTAATTGATAAGTTACAAACACACCTAGTGGGTCTCAAACAACATCATCTTCCACCTTGTGCTTACTAGGGGAGAAGTGCCATTAAAGCTAGAGCCATTGGCTAATGTAGGATGGGAAATGAAAGGCGAAGACTGATTAGGCCTGGCCGAGCCTATCCAAAATTTCAGTTAAGCACTACTCAGTGAATTACTCCACAGTTGCAATTCATCAATAATAAAAACTGACCATTTGTGTAAACATTGTCAAGAGCACAAGAACATACACAAGGTTCCTCAAACGCTTCAATAGCTTGAAAACAGTATCCTCTTTTGTAGCTTGACTTGTACATGCAATTCTTCCCTCTACTTGTGTACAGAAGGCATTGAGCTTCATGTGGCAGCAGGAGTGTAACAAACTACAATGTTAATAATCTGTCCTTTGAAACATGGAAGCAAAATTTATAAACTTAATGACTTTACCAGTTCCCGTATCCAATTTGCTGCATAATAGAGAGATAGACACACAATTTGTTTTTGCTTCTCTGCCAAAGACTTCCACCCAGCTCCAGAGAAGTACTGGTATTGCACAAACCAAAAATTTATCAATGCAATAGGCAAACCCAGCAGTATTCACAGACTACTTGAATGTAGAAGCCAAACCAAATCACAATAACAAATAAAAGTTATAAACCAAGATAAAACTAAAAATATCAAAAGCTATGTTGAATAATTAAAAATAACAATTTGATATGCAGATTGGGAGCATAAAATTCATGAAATTGAGGGGTCAAATTCAAAGCTCTACTAGCAAGGAAGAATTCCCTCGTATAATGAAATTAATAAATAAAATTTTTCTTTTTCTTTTTTTCTTTTTCATGAATAAATTAATTTGGATCAAGCTATAGAAGAATAAATGTAAGTTAAATAATGGACCAATCCAATTTTAATTATTAAAAAAAACAATATTAAAGGAATGAAACGTTCTAAACTTCTAATGTAGAGGACAAATCATAACTATAAAAAAAAAATTAAAAAAAATAAAAAAGCAAAAAGAAAACTGCAAATGAAGCTCTTTAAAAGAGAATGATGAAGTGGCCTATTGTCTGTCTAAATTTATTAAAGCACCATTAAACACCTCAAACAATACCAACTCCACCACCCCTCCCCCCCCCCACCCCCCCCCCCCCCCCCCCCCCTTCTTTCAAAATTTTAAGAAATGCAGGACTTAACAACAACAAATTTTTCAATCTTGCAATAGTCACTCATGTTGTGAACAAGCAAAGCAGATGTTCAATTTCAGTGCACTAGAGTCATGCAGCCAGGTCACATGAAAGATGAATTCAAGAACTTGTATGAGAAAAGCTCATTTGAAGGCACAAATGTGGCTATGTCTACCATTGCAGGACCTTCCAGACAAAAAAGAAAATGCTGAGGGAAACAAACAAAGCGTTTTGATACCCTTCTTCTTTCCTCCAAAGTTTCACTCTGCTAAAGCCTCTCAAACTTGCTTCTAAATCTTTAATTGCCAAGTCCAAGAACATGAAAGAAAAACATAAAACGCAAAAATATACATTTGGTCCCTAAATTTTGGTTCAGTGTCTATTTTAGTTCTTGAAATTTAATATACACTCAGTTAGTCCTTTGTGAACAATACCATGAATACTGACAAAATACCAAAGAGGAGGAAAGAGAGATGGAATGAGAAAAGAAAAAGAAGGCCAACATAACTCAATACTCAATATTTTATTCATCACTTCATCTATTCTTTTGAGTACATTGAGTAAAAATATATATAAGGGCTCTTTCTAGTACTGGCAGAAAGTTAATTCTAAAAGTTGGCAATTGGGTTTGTTCCAAAGCATTTATACAGCCTTCGATGCAATATTAACTTTCCAAGCATGAAAATTTACTTCCATAATCTTCTTGTTTTTGGAAATTACTAGAAGTAGTAAAAAATGATATGTCATTTGGAAGAAACAGTGGGTATGACTTCAGATAGAATAAAATGGCAGAAAAGAATACAAGTGGCTGACCCAAACTAATCTATGGAGAATCCATCAGCAAACCCCAAAATATTTGGCACTAAGGCATTGTTGTTGTTGTTGTTTATATTAAATATAATCCTTTAAAAAATAAAAATAAAATAAAAAACCTCTGCTTTGCTTAGTACCTAGATTTGTCAAGGTCTGTCACCCTAGCCAGCAATTGCAAGCCTCTGACATTATCATCTAGGATGTACCTTTTCCTGGGTCAAAGTTACTACCCTGGCAATACTTAGCATACGCTCTACTTCTTGTATAGGCGATTTTATGTAAAACAAAAGTTTCAATTTGGCAAGTCTTCCTATAACAAATAAATTTTGTTGAGTTATAAAAAAGAAAGACGTGAGAATTTATGACTTCAAGAACAGCTTCAAAGGCTTCATCCCATTATTTTTAGGCTTTTAAACCCTTCAATAACTTTTATGAATTACTATGTTTGAATCCTTGATCAAGAAAAAAGCAATTGAATCTCTGAAGAAGAGTATTCTAAATCTGATGATGTTAGAAAAAAAAAATCATAATAATTTGTTGGTTCTAACCTTTGAGGAAGGAAGGTGCAAAGGGCAGCCAAGTAATGCATCAATTCCTCCAAGGGATCCTTGATTTGTCAACCTCTCAATCTGAAGATTGACATAAAATCCCAATTATCTATCCCATTTTGTTACTCTTCTCACTTCCAAAAGGACCGTGCACTTACAGTGGATAGTATAAGGAAGTTAGCAGGAAGAATCTGTAAAGAAGATGACCTGCATTCAACAATATTTCAACTTTAGCATTCAGTTATTTAGAGAAGTTTTGAATGGTACAATACATGGAAGAATATGGCCAAAATATTACTGCATCGAAGAGGAAGCCAGTGGCAAAATGTTCAAACAAACAGGAGATATATCACCATCCAAATTCATCCACAATTCACCTGCAAAAAAGAACAAGAAAAGATACTTTAACCAGTAGCCCAGCACAATTTTTTTACAGGTTAAACAGGATTACACTGCATCACAACACAAAACTCACCTTCTAAACCAAAATATGGTTCCTTAAAAGGCAATTTTCCACTTTCAAGATCAGACAAAAAAACAGATTCGAACTCTCCTACTTGTTTCCCAACCCTACAACATACAGACAAGTTTTAAAAAGTAAAAAAAATTACAAGATTATTTTCCCATATTGCTATGTAGCATTAAATTACCAGCATCAGTTTGTTAAACTTAAACTTACCATTCCATAATTGATGGATGAAGAGTTCTATTGGCCAACATTACATTCAATTCATCATAAAACAAAATCAAAGGTAAGGGCGACTGTTTGCAAGAGTCCAGAGATGTATTCAAGAGTTCCAAAGCCTCTTCACAGTTTGACTTCTGTGTGAAATGATGTTCAGGAATGGTGAATGCACAATCTAGAATATATTGGTAAGATACAGAACATGACAAAACCAAAGAAACTAATGCTGATTGCATCTCAAAGAAATCATTCACAAACAAAAATATTAAAATATCATTAGCTCATTGAAATATTTTAGCACTGAAAACATCAATTGGATGCAAACACTCTCTATATCTCTAATTGAATTACTACTAGGTCCAACCTGAGATGCAGATGCACAGCAGACACTATTGGCATCTCCAAAGCAGGAAACTATCTGTAGAGTTCCGATTAAGCCCATCTTCTTGTACTTCAGATCTGGATTGCTTACCTACCCAGTGGGAGGGGCAGAACAAATCAAATTGCTTTACACATAACAGTAACAGTATAAAGACAATGAATACAACCACAACAAAGATACCAAAATTCAACAAAATGATCAAAAAATTAATGTATACATTCCATACCAAAAAGGATTTTACAGTACCTGCTTCCTTATTATCATCAATAGTTTATTTGCAATGGAAGATCCATATGAATCTGCACTTGATCGAGCTGAAAGTGCCAAATGGCTAAAAGCCTCATAAACCTGCACAAACAGGAAAGCCAGTGAAACAATGTAATGTAGACCTCTTATATAAGAAAGCACACAATACTATGAAATACCTTGTGCAGATTTTCAACACTAAATCCATCCAAGTAATCCAAAATACCTGAATTTCAGAACAAAAAAGACATCAAGAAATCTTGGAAACAGATCACCTCAGAAAATGCACATGAATCTAGAAAAAACAAGGCACCAGTTATATGAGAAGAAAGAGGAATCAAATCTTGTGCAAATTTGGAGGCCAGCAGAGTCATAGTCTCCAAAGCAGACTGAACTTCGGAAGTAACACCAGATCCAACATGAGTAACTAGTGCACCTAAAACCTGCAAAGAAACCACAACAAACAGTTCCCAGAATCTTTTTCATCATTTATAAACAAACTAGTTTATTTTGAAACTGCTTACTTCCTGTCTTGAGTAAATATCTATGAACTCTTCAAACAGACAAGTATACATGTGAATTCCAAACTCCCTTGCTTTTTGTTCTTTGCAAGCCAACAAGCACTCGGACAACGAAAGAAATAACGGGAAATAATCCTAATGAAAATCAATGAGACAAGAAGATAGAATAAAAAAAAGCTATAAAATCAAAGTTAAGTGATTCCAAATAATTGTTATAGATACCTTCACTAATTCCTTGTTTCCACAAATGCACTGATCAAGCATAACTGTCCGAATGCAATCTTCAATAATTTTTTTCTTGAACATCTTTACTATGCTCTTTTGCAGGGACTCACCATTACTATAAATGAGCATAAGCAGCCATATGTCAATGACTTTGTGATCCTGAGGTTTCTCAAGGCAGTTCAGTTGTTTCAGAATCTCCTGACAGAGTAACTGTGGATAGAAACAAATACAAAAATCTAATAAAATGAGTATAAAAGATTCTCCAGACTACAACAGAGCAAAGGCCATACATTCCTATGCAGCAAAAGAAAAGGGCAATACACTCTTGAATCGGAGACTTGATCTTAGGGCATCAAGGATTGAAGCCTCTGTGTTGTTAACAAGCGACTTTCCTTTGATTTTACTGTGTTGTGATGCATGATAATTTGATACACCAACAAATTTTAACTGCTCACGAATCTGCGAGATTATCCTCCAAACATTTGCTGGTGTCGCTGATAGCAGCAGAAATCTAAGCAGATATGGCATGTGCTCCGCATCAATCACTCTGACGCATGATAATGCAATGCGGATGACCTTGGAATTTAAATAAATAAATAAAAACTATTTAGATTCGAGCTATTGAACACAAAATGGTAGCTTTACTCATATTTGACTGCTGATCAAATAAAGCAAAATAGGGATAGTACAAATCACAGTCCCAGTATTCATGGCTTATCAAGATATAAAATAATCAACTAAATAAAAATCAGTCACATCCAACTCAACTAAGTGAATTGTCATGTTTTTCCGGTATCAAAGAACAAAAGTTTGAGACTCCATATTTCATTGGCCACCAAACAATGCCTAATGCACTCTTTGGTGGTTGTAAATTTAAAGCAAAGAACAGAAATTAAGTTTCTGAATCTTATACTTATTATTTCTAGGAAATGAAAAGGCAGAAACCTTCAGTTCATTGAGCTCAATTCAACTATGTGGCAAGTTGTCTTGGGAACCTAAACAACATTAAATGTAGGATTCAAAATACTTGGAACATTTGTTTCCCAAATTTTTTCTCAACAACAATGTCTCCAAAAAAAAAATACCTGTTCTTGCAACTGTTCATCCAAATTAAGGTTTGAAAGAGAGTCAAGCACTGGCACAATGATATCCGAATCCTCTTGAAGCATTTGTTCCAGGCAATCAACCACAGTCTTATTGTTTTGATCGCCAATAATCTCTGGCAATGATCCAATGATCTCTTTCTTTAAATTTGGAGGGCATATCGAAAGGACTTGCATCAAGTTGTTAGCAAAGGCATTGGAATCAACAATGAAATCAAGCCACCGAAACTGATTAACAATAAGCCTAGCAATATCATCTACAAGTGTTCCAGAATGTTCTGCATTCAAATCAAAATATTCCGGAAGCTTCTCGAGAAGCATGCTTTGAAGGTCTAGCTGGATAGATGGGACCAGCAAGAGATGCTGGACTAAACTCTTGCTTCTGGTCGAACCAAAACCATCATAATTATTCGTAGGGGTGAGAACCCTGCAGTCAGAAAATGTTGAGATATTTTCATACATAAAACATATTTAATCTAATTATGTTAGCGGACAATTAGACTGTTTGATTGCTAAGTTATAAATTACCCTCTCAAAAGCTTAAACCGTTAGAAAATTGTAAATTAAGCATAATTCAACCCCTCCTCTCGTATGGGTCCAAACTCCCCCCTCGATAAGAGGAGGCAACAAGTGGGATGGAGACAGAATTCGTACTTAGAACCACTTACTCTGACACCACGATAAATTACCAATTATCCCAAAAGTATAAGTTGTTAAGAAATGTTGAATTAATAGTCTAACCTAAATTTTAACACAAATATATGTGTGAGTGTGTGGAATTTTTAAATTAAGAAGTAGAGTGAAGATAGGGTTCAAACTTAATCAATTAAAAAATGATGAATTAATCATTTAACAATAATTCTAACACTAAGAAGTTGAATGTAAGCCATAAATTCTGTTCATGAAGTGATGAAATTAAACCTATTATTATGCTTCTGAATTTCGCCAAAAAAAATGAGAAAAGTAACCTGCGAAGATGATGAGGAGAATGAATGTAGGAAGAGAAAGCGGAGAGGAAATCGGAGCGGACATCGGGAGAAGAGAAGAGGCGGTGGAGGTGACTGCGGAACTTGTGGGGTTGGGAGGGGAGACATGGTGGACCAGCGGGGTTGAGGAGAGTACAGCCGGCCTCCGCAAGAATCGACACCATTTTGTCAAATGTTGGTGTTGGCATTGTGGCTTTGGGGATTTTGGGAGGAGGGAAAGGGGGAACGGTTGAGGAAGAAGAGGATGGTCTTTTACGAGAAGGGACTTTATTGTGAAGAAACACCATCTTCAATTCCGCTTCGTTTCTCTACTCTACTGTCTCTCTTGACTCTTCTACTTCCTCCACTATTCTAGGCTCTAGAGAGAGAAGGTGTCAACCTCAAAAGGCAGAAAACAAGCGCCAAATTTCAAGAGAATTGGCCAAGCTGGATTGTTTTGTAATTTTCAAAATCTCACGTTCGGTTCGCGTAAGTCACTATTTTTTATATCTTTGGATCGAGATTTCGGTTACTTTTATCTATTTTAACGCACTATGTTATTCATCTACATTATTAGTATTGTTACAAACTATTTTACAATATTGTTATTTACCATTAATATTACTTTTTTATTTACTAATAATCTTTCACCACATCAACAGTTTATAAAAAAAATTGTAAAATATTTTGTATCTTTGGATTGTTTTGTAATTTTCAAAATCTCACTTCAGTTCGCATAATTCATTATTTTCTATATCTTTGGATCGAGAGTTCAGTTACTTTTACTTATTTTAACACACTATTTTATTCATCTACATTATCAGATATTTTATGAGCAATATTATAATCACAAACTATTTTACAATATTTTTACAAAATATTAATGTGGCCAACTTTTTATTAGTTTTCATTTAGACTCACCATTAACATTACATTTTCATTTACTAATAATCACTCACCACATCAGCAGTTTGTAAAAAAATTTGTAAAATATTTTGTATCTCTAGCATTATTCATATTCTATTATTCCATACAACAATTTAAAACAATTCTAGACTCTGAACACGCGCTTACTTAGATGCTTTTCTATTTTTTGGAAAAAATTTAATAACTTGCATCTATTATAATTTGAGATTATTATATTTTTCAATCACAAAAAATCTAAGGGTGTGATAAAAAATAACAGCAACATGAGATTGTTTAACTTGTTTTTTTTTTTTTAACTTGTTTTTCTATTTAAAAAATAAATAAATGTATAGTTGCTTTGAAAAAAGTGGGTTAGTTTGAGAGTGATCCTATTTTGTAGAAAATGTTTTAGGTGAGAGTTAGCGACGTATTTTTACAGTATTATCCTAAAGTTTTTCCCCTACTTAAACATAGGTTGTAGGGGTATTTTGGAACCTAAAAAATGTCTAGTCCAAATAGGGAAAATTTCTTAAATAGTAGTATAGATATGCTAGCCTCATCACATGCGATCTGCATGTGCGATGAGGCTTTTTTTTATTTATTTTGAGTTTAACATGTCTATTTGGGAACGGCTTATTTAGCTGAAACTGAAAACTTTTTGCTGAATGTACTATAAATAAAGCTAAAAGGTAGTTGAAATAGTACAATGAGACCCATGAATAATACCAAGAAATGCATAGAGACCCATGAATAATAGCAAAAATAAGCTAAATAGTAAAATAAATAAATTAAAAAAAAAAAAACTTTTTAAGCCAATGCCAAAAGCAACCGTAATTTTTCAATTTGAATTTATCTATTGTTAGTGAAATTACATAGGAATGAATTTTAAGAAACTAAATTTTAGGTTTTGAAATGAAGTAAACTGCTAGGTTTAGTGTGTACTAGTTTTTAGGGAAAAAAATGTATCAAATGTGTGTAAATATTTAAATGAGAAATACTACGTCCACAATATTTTCACAACAAGTAATTTTATTATTAGTGGAGCAAAAAAGTAATTTTAGTGATAGATTCAAATTATAACCAATAATAACTAATCACCTATGATATGTTGTGAAAATGATGTGAATATAACACTTCTCATATTTAAATAGAAAGTGTGCTAATTTTTTTTTTTTAAAGTTTATCTAGCAGTTTTTTTTTTTGAATTTTGAATTTTGTTGAATTACAATTTTAACCCAATTTTTTATTTTTTAAAAATAAGGATTATTTAATTACATTAGAGGTATTTTTTGACATTTTTTGAAAACATAGCTAAGTTTCCAAATCCTCTTTATATATAGAAACAACAGATTAAAATAACCTTAAAAAAAGAACAAAAAAGTAAACAAATACAAAATCCACATAACCACTCATGGCAGCAACCACTAACACCAACACAGCCCACCTTAACAAATCGAAACCCCCACCAAATCCACCACAACCCACCAATACTACAAACCAACCACCACTCAATTGAGGGTCTAAGGCGAAAACTGAAATTGAAGTTTTTTATATATTTAAATATTACTTTAAAAAAATTAAATATTACTTAAACTCTATTATCCTGTTTTAGATGCAAAAGTATTACTAATTAACATGAACTACATAAAAAAAGTTTTAGAAAGTCTATAGACATAGAAAATTTGACAACTCTATTCACACTTGTTGATGTGGTAGATTTACAGTGGTAAGTAGACATGGCAAACAGCCAAGTCAATCAATTGGGTTGCAAGTCAAACGAGCTGGGTTCAAAAACTAACCATTTTAAACGGGTTGAAAATGGGTCAAGCCAATCGGTTTGCGGACAGGTTCGGGTCAACTCGTATTTTCACATGAAAATAATAATAATAATAATAATAATAATAACTTTTTGAAAAAAAACAAACAAACAAACAAATGACAAATTTCTAGAAAGAATGAATCAAATCAATCAAGGAAACAAATTGCACATTATACCTCTCTCTTTTTTTTTCGTTAAGTGGGCACCTACTATTATTAGACTATTTTTGTTACTAGTATATACGTGAAGAAAAAATAACAAACAAACCAAAAAATATAAAACTTTTCATATCCTTCCAATTTTGATAATTTTTTGCATGACTAAAATTCTTTAATTTTTTTTCCTTTTATCGCATTCTTAGACAAATAGGTCTTACGGAGTCGAACAAGTGAAAGTAGTATTAATTTTGTCATTGTAGGTGTAAGAAGTGAGTGCAAGTCCACAAGTGGTCTTGGTTGTCTAACCATAAAGTGACGGGCAACTAAGGGTCCATTTGGATAGCACTTATTGTTGCTGAAAGTTGATAAAAACTGATTGTTGCTGAAAACACTGTAGCAAAATAATTTTTAAATGTGTGAATAGTATTGTGGGACCCACTTTTAATATTAAATATTGTGTGAACAGTGCGTGAACAGTGCACGCACAGTACACACACAGTGATTTTTGTCTCTCAAAAGTCAACAAAACCGGCAAAAAAAAAAAAAAAAAAAGAAAACGCAACTCTACTTTCAGCAAGAAGAAGCGCTATCCAAACCCAGGCTAAAGGTTGCCCTAAGCATCAAAAACGAATTCAATGGCCAACATATTATCCTTAGAGCATCCGCACTGGACATTGCAAATGCCAAATGTAAGGTGGGTTTGGCATTTTAAGCCTAAAACACCACAGCATCTGGGATTGTAAAAAGGAACTATTGTAAAGAAATTTGGAATTGTGCTACAGTACAATTCTACCTTTAGAATTGTACTGTAGCACAATTCTAAACTTAAATAATAATATTTAATACTCACTCTCCTCCTTTTTTAACTGCAAAATTTATCTCTCCTTTCTCATTATTTATCTTCTTTTCTCTCTCTTGCATCTTTCTTTATCATCTACTCTCAGCTCTCTTCAGACCCAAGACCTCATGCTCTCTCCGATGACCATCTCTCTCTCTCTCTCACACACACATACTCTCTCTCTCTCATCT
The DNA here is from genome assembly GCF_002906115.3 of Quercus suber. NCBI lineage: Eukaryota > Viridiplantae > Streptophyta > Magnoliopsida > Fagales > Fagaceae > Quercus > Quercus suber. The sequence continues at coordinate 230,826 of NW_027069618.1, forward strand.
AGTGGTTGTGGGTTTCTTTATCCCTCTCTTTAGTGGTGGTGGGATTGTGACTGACGTGGGGGCGTGGGTTTTGACGACAGTGGTTCGTGGGTTTTGACGACGGTGGAGATCGGCGTGGGTGTTGACAACGGTGGAGATCAGCATGGTGGAGATCAGTGGGTGGCGAGATTGACGTAGCAAAGATCGGTGGGTGGCGAGATCGATGGAGCTGTGGTGGCTATGGCATTGTGATCGGCATGGGTGTTAATGGTTTTTTTTTTTTTTTTTTTCTGGGTTTGCTAGTAGATGTGATCGGCGTTGTGGTGGCTGTGGTGTTGTGATTGGCATGATGGTTCTTTCTTTCTTTTTCTTTTCTTTTTTTTCTCTTTTTTTTTTTTTTCCGCCGATCTAGGTTGATATGGATGATGGAGGAGTTAGGTTGATATGGATGATGGAGGAAGAGTCTAGAAGAAGGTGAAAAGTAAAGTAATGGAGGATTCTGGAAGGTACACGCGTGTGGAGGAGAAAATTGGGAAAAAACAAAAAAGGAAAAAATATATTTTATTGTGTAGAAATATTATTTTAATGAGTAGAATAGGAAAATAAAAGTTGGGATGTTGAGAGTAATGGGAAATGGTATGGTATAAATGATAAAATAGGTTTTGAGATGGTAAAATAGAATAGTTTAAAGAAACCTGATGCGAATGCTCTTAGAGTCGTCAAGAACAGACTCATCAGGGGCTAATTCAAGAGAAGATTTGTCTGATGTTAAGTTTAGGGAGGATTTGTCTGATGATTAGTCGTCAGGCGCTATACCCATGGCAATACGGGTTAGAATTTTCTAACTCGACCCGACCGGACCCGAAAAATACCTTACCCGAACCTGATTTTTTTGACCCGAAGCAAAAATGGGTTGACCCGTGACCTAACTCGATTTTTTTGCGAGTCAACTCAACCCGACCCCGATAACCTGTGACCCGACCCGTTAAAAAAATTCGCTAAATTTTTTTTTTTAATTACATCCTGATACTATGTGCATAAAACACAAAGTACCAAAACTAGTAATAATGTATTCAATGTTTATCACAACCAATAAGAAGAGCTTCAGTGCTACTGTGCTTGACAGTAGACAAGACACAAGACATCACAACACTACTATCACTACATAAGGGCCAAGGCCATCACAACCATTAAAAAAAAAAAAAAAAAATCTCATTCAATGCTTGCTAGCTATAGTCCATCACTCGGTTCACTCCATTGTCCAAAGCCAAAGCACAAAATGCACAATACAATCAATTATACAAACAAACCTGAAAAGTCAAACCTGAAAGTTGAGTTCATCTTCCTATACTTCTCTTGCGCCTCCAGAGTCTGGCCTCTGCCCTTCTTCAGTCTTCACACATTCGGCATTCCACACTTTTTAGGTTTCACACAAAGCAGTCAAAGCTTGCGCCTCTGCCCTTCTACATTGCTCTGCTTTCTCACTTCTCTTAGTTCTCTGTCTCTAGCCACCTACAGGCCACACGGCCCACACAGCTACTGACCCATTTGAGAGGAGCACAATCACAAATCATCAACTGTGGTGAAGGTAAGTTAAATCATTTTCATCATTCTCTGAAATCCCTAAATGTTTTTAGTTTTTGGATTATGATTGAGCAATAATAATATAGTATACTGCTCTGCCTCTGCTAACATTATATTTAATTGTTTGCGTGTTTAATTGTTGAATGTCTGTGTCAATTGGATGAATGTGTCATCAAATATAGTATACTCATCTGCCTCTACTTTGCCTTTGTGTCATTTGGATGAATGTCTTACATAGTTATGTTCACAGTTTCTTTAGAGGATTTAAATAGACTAGAATTTTAATTATATATTTTGTTTTGATAATTAGAGTACAACGGCTTCTCCTGCTGTAAATTTGGAAAGTGATGATGATGTTGTAATTATGGATACCTCTATTGGTCCCTCACCATCTTTAAGAGTTAATTCAAAATCAAAGTTTAAGACACCAAAAAGAGTTTCAAGAAAAAAAAAAAAAAAAAAAAAAAAAAAAAAAAAAAGGAAAAAAAAAACACTTCTTCAGTTTGGATTGAATTTGTGAAATTGCCTATTAATGAAAAAGGGTTAAGTAAGGCTACTTGTCAATGGCGTGGGAAAATGTTTTTGGGGGATAGTCATCATGGAACATCAAATTTGCATCGCCATTTTCACAAATGCTTAAAACGAAATGAAGTAAAAGAAGAAGGTGAAGAAGAGGGTATGGTGTTACAAAATAAGATAACTTAAGAAGAGTTTCGTGAGATGTTACCGGAGGCTATTATCAAACATAATTTACCATTTAGCTATGTTGAGTATGAGGGTATTAGAAAAGTTTTCAGCTATCTAAATTCAGACGTTAAACATATTTCTAAGAATACTTCAAAAGCTGATGTTCTAAAATTTTACAAGAAAGAGAAGGATGACGTTAAAAATAAGTTTAAATCAATTCCTGGTAGAATATGTTTGACTTTGGATTTATGGACCTCTGCTACAAGTGAGGGATATATTTGTCTTACGGCGCATTATGTGGATGAGAATTGGAAATTGAAAAATACTATCTTGAATTTTTGTCATACGCCACTTCCACATACTAGAACTCTTTTATCGGAGAAAATTTTAAACTTCTTGAAAGAATGAGGTATTGAGAAGAAAATATTTTCCATTACTTTAGATAATGTATCTAATAATGATAATTGCCAAGATTTCATAAAGAAAAAGCTTAATGAGGGGGGTTTATTGTTATGTGATGGTATCTTTTTCCATGTGCATTATGGTTCTCATATATTGAATCTTATTGTTCAAGAAGGATTGAAAGTAATAGATGACTCGGTGATTAAGATCCGAGAAACTATGAAATATCTTAAAGGATTAGAAAGTAGAATATGCAGATTTGATGAATATGCCAAGATAGTTGGTATGAAGAGAACAAATGGTTTACATTTAGATGTGTGTACAAGATGGAATGCAACATATGACATGATTGATAGTGCTATGAGATATCGCTCTGTGTTGAACCGTTTAGCAGAGGAAGATGCTAATTTCAAGCATTGTCCATGAAGGGATGAATGGAATAGAGTTGAAAGGATAACTCGGTTTTTGAAACCTTTCAATGACATTATAACTCTATTTTCTGGAACTAATTACCCTGGGCAAATCTATATTTTCAAGGAGTGTCTTGAATTGAATTGCTCTTACTTGAAGAAATGGAGAGCCAAGATTCATTTATCCATAATATGGCAGAACAGATGAAAGTTAAATTTGACAAATATTGGGATTGTTATAGTGTGGTGCTAGCTTGTGCCATTATTCTTGATCCAAGGTATAAGTTGGATTATGTGGACTATATTTTCAAGAAAATAGAGCCAATTGAGCACGTTGCTGAAATGAAGGTGAAGAGCATTGAGACTACATTATATAATTTTTTTTTTCAGAATATGAACGCCCCAAGCCTATGGCCACTACAAATGTTTCATCTTGTGTTAGGTGTTCTAGTCATACTAGCGGTGCTATGGATGATCCTGATGATGATGAAGATAAGGAAGATGATGTAAGTGAATTGCATTTTGTTTGGTATATGTTGTGCTATGTTTTTTTAATAATAAATATTGTAATGTTGTGTGGTATTATTTTTCATTGCAATTTTTTTTTAATGATTAAGAATTTGCTCATTATGAAAGTGGTCGTGGTACCAAAAAAAAAAAAAATCTCAGTTGGACTTGTATTTAGAAGAGCCTAGACTTGACAAAAAGCAAAATTCAAAGTTGGAAGTTCTCTCTTGGCGGAAAGAGTATTATTGATGCGCGACACAATTTACTATTTAATTATTGTAATTTATTATTTTTGGTATTTTTATGTAAAAAACGTTATTTTAGGTTTTGGTGATTTATTTCCTTGTTTTTAGGTGCATTTAACGCTTTTTAGGTCAAATTTGATTCCTGATATGGTTAGGTATCAATTAGGAGTTATTTTAGAATATATTTTCTTGTCTATCAAGTTTTATGAAGTACTTAAATAGGCCCCTAAATCTGTAAACGTTTTTCAGAGATATTATTGAATAAAAATCAGAAAATCTGAGGTTTTGCTCTTCTTTTGGTTCTTCAAGAACTGTGAACTTATCAGGGATTCTTCCTTGTGGCGTTCAAACTTTATACCTTTGATTTGTGATTTATTATAATCATTGGGTCAAGGTCTATTACTTATACCTTTGGTTTGCGTTTCGCTTATAAACGTTAGGTCAATGTTCTATCAAAAATCTGAATTTTAGCTTTCTTGGGCAAGTATTCAAATATTTTTGTTGGGTCTCAAAGCGTGTCGATTGAGGTTCGCATCATTTGGTATCAGAGCATAGGTTCTAAAATCAGTTTTACGATCCATTTATCATTTGTTTCCTGTTATCATCCTATCTTGTTCATTTTGTGTTCTTTATTCCTCATTCTTATTTTGTGATGTGCACTAGGTTAAAATCATGCACCAAACTCCCAGGGAAAAAAAAAAGTGAAAAAAAAAAAAAGAAGAGATGGTAATTATTGAAAACATTGTAGAAGATTCAATTGAGGTCAAATATAAGGATGAGTCCACAACTCACAATCCTCAAGTCTCAGTTGATTTGTTGAAGATGACTATCCAATATGTTGATTTTCTTGGAGCAGAAAATTTTAATTTTATTATCAACCCTTTGTTGATTAATGTTGCAAATAAATTGAAAGTAGATGAGAAGAAATTTTACGCTACACTTTATGAAGATTCAAGTTTCAGAACCGGATCAAGTTATTAAAGCATTCGAAGTATTTGTTTATTTGGAGCGGAAGATTTCAGATTTCAAAGATGAACTCGACGACAAGTTCAATTCAAGTTAAGGGGTCTGATGCGCGACACAATTTACTATTTAATTATTGTAATTTATTTTTTTGGTATTTTTATGTAAAAAACGTTATTTTAGGTTTAGGTGATTTATTTCCTTGTTTTTAGGTGCATTTAACACTTTTTAGGTCAAATTTGATTCCTGATATGGTTAGGTATCAATTAGGAGTTATTTTAGAATATATTTTCTTGTCTATCAAGTTTTATGGAGCACTTAAATAGGCCCTTAAGTCTGTAAACGTTTTTCAGAGATATTATTGAATAAAAATCAGAAAAGGTGAGGCTTTGCTCTTCTTTTGGTTCTTCAAGAACTGTGAACTTATTAGGGATTCTTCGTTGTGGCTTTCAAACTTTATACCTTTGGTTCGTGATTCATTATAATCATTGGGTTAAGGTCTATTACTTATACCTTTGGTTCGCGTTTCGCTTATAAACGTTGGGTCAGGGTTCTATAAAAAATCTGAATTTTAGCTTTCTTGGGCAAGTATTCCAATATTTTTGTTGGGTCTCAAAGCGTGTCGATTGAGGTTCGTATCAATTATAATCGGTTTCCAGAGCTCTCTTTAATGGCACGGGATCTCATGAGCATTCCGATAACCACTGTTGCTTCTGAATCAAGTTTTAGCACTGGGGAAAAAATTCTTACTCCGTATCGATCACGTCTTTTACCTGAGAATGTGGAAGCTATGTTATGTACTAAAAGTTGGCTATATGGATTTGAAAGTAATTTAATTTTTTTATAGTCATAATTATACAATTTAATTCTTTATTGATTTGCTTTTATGATACATTAAGTTATATTAAAATATTGTATTGTAAACGAAGATGCTGACGAAATTGGCTAACTTGAGTTACAATTTGTAAGTATGAATATTTGTAGTGTTGAATTTGCTACCAACGTTGAGTAGATTGAAATTGAAGTGTAATTCTTATAAAATATTTACTTATTCTTCTTTACTAAATATGTTATGTTTACTTTTAAATCTTTTTTTGTTTAGTTTATCTTTCTAAGTAATCTAACTTTACTATTATTTTAAATGCAACAGGAACATGTGCACTTAAGAAGACCAATAACTTGCTACTTTGCTGGCTTACTTGTTTTGTTTGTTTTAAGATCTATCTCTTTTTGAAGTTGTAAACTTGTAATTATATGCATTTTGACAGTGAACTATTAACATTGAAGACTTTTTCCATCATGAATTTATGACTATAAATAATTTTTGTCATGCTCAAAAGTCAAAACTGTTAGAATTGGAAGGATATTAACAAGTGGCATTAAGTGCAATTCATTTGCTTAACTGATTTTATTCATTCTCTCTAAACAGGTTGTCATTGATTTGTTTTTGTAATTGAAAAATACGGGTCAACTCGACCTGCAACTCAATTGACCCGTTTAAAAATGACCTGTTTTTACCTGTGACCCGATTGACCCGCCAGCCCAATTGACCCAACTCGAACCCAACCCGACCCAACCCGCCCGTTTTGCCACGTCTACCCGTCGATGAAGCTTCTTGTTCCTCTTTATCCGAGGGTTTAGATTGTCCTTTCATATTGCCTAAGGAGTAGGATGTGAACCAACATTACTCTTTCCTTTTTCCGAGAAAGGGTTGATGAACATTCAATTTAGATTTCAAATCCCTAACAACGTGCCCAATAAGCTAACTAAGGTAGGAGAAAGATGTTACTTTCATGATGGCTAGGGGATTGATTTTTACAAGGCCTCCTTCATTAGTGGATTGAGATTCCCTTTGAATTGTCTCATTAAGAAGACTAGGCATAACAGTCTCCCAGCTAACACCCAACACATGGTGCACTTTTATAAGGGCTCAAGTGTTATGGAGGATCATGAGTGATGGTCAAAAGAGCCCGACTTTGGATAAATTCTAATTTTGTTACCAACCCTTGCCTACCCTTTCAACTAAAGGGAAGTACTACATTAAATGTAGGGAGGAAAAGTATAGGTTAGTTACCGAATTCCCTTCATCCAAAAGAAGATGGAAGGAGAGGTACTATTTTGTTGGTGGTGTTGACTAGGTGTGTAGGCTTGAAGAGGTTGGCAAGGTGAAGTCCATTGGTTGTACTAGGGGCCTAATGTCGAAATCAGGTGAGTCATCCATCACTTGTCCGTCTAACTTAGTTACAACTCATTTCGATTTTTTTTTCTAACTGTTGATTTCTTTCTTGCTGCCTAGAGTTGTCTGGTGTTGAATGCAGACCAATTGGCTTAGGTTGAAAGTGTGGTAAGCCTCCCTGCTGCTGATCCTAATTAAAGAGCACCGTTCACGATTACAAAAGAAGAACATGAAATCAAGATTTGGGAGGAAATTAATGAAGATCATATTATACAAAAAGATCTTGAAGTTGAGATGGCATAGATCATTGAAAAATAAATCGAAGAGCAAAATGTCAAGGAGCTTGATGAAATCAAATCAGATGATTGTCAATCTCAAGATTCTATTATTTTAGCGGTAAGTTGTAAAGTTGTTATTTACAACTATTTGTTGTGTTGGATTTTATTCCATGCCAAATTTGATTGTAATTTTATTCAATCGTTTGTACCTTGTATTTAATGTGGGATTTCATTGTAAGGGTTGTGTGTTAGAGAGAGAGTGTGTGTGAAAACTCAAGCAATTGAAGAATGAAGTGTTTTTGCGGGTATCTCGCGAACTAGCATCTTGCGAAGTAACTCATGTGCCTTGCACATGCTAGAATGCGAAGAGTTAGGCCAGATGGAGACAGCTGTGTCTCGTGAGTATCTCGCGGGTAAGGCCTTCCTGCGAGGCATTCTGTTCCACCAGCCTGTCCAGTCTGATACACAATTTCTGTACCTACACTATTTATACCCACTTTACCCACAAATGTAAACGAGAGCTTCTGAGAGAAAACCCTAGCCAAACACCTTGAGAGTTAGAGATTGTTATACCCACAATCTTCTACACATTTGTTTTGGGAATTTCCTTATCTTCTACCTCTCCATTTCCATACCATTGAGAGGTTGATAGCCTAAATACTTATCACACCCTTTGAGAGTGTCAAGTGGAGTTTTGGTGTTGTTGGGAAGCATTGGAAGAAGCCTAGAATGGCAGATCTAACATAGAGCTTGTTGTGGGATCCAGAGAACTAGACAAGACACGGTTCTGAGAAGCCTTGTTGGAGTAGGAGCTTGGAGGGCTTAGGTACAGAGGGTAGATTAGGCTTGGAGGGTCTCTTACTCACCCTTGTATCCCAACTGATTGTCTNTAGTTGACGATTTCTCAAGGTATTCTTGGGTGGACTTCCTTAGAGAGAAATCGGAAGCATATGACAAGATGGAAAAATTGTGCAAGAGACTGATGAATGAAAAGGGAGTACCTATCATCAAAATCAAGAGTGATCATGGGAAAGAGTTTGAAAATGCAAAGTTTGAAGCATTTTGCAATAAACACGGTATCAAGAAGGAATTCTCAGCCCCAAAGACTCCACAATAGAATGGAGTAGTTGAAAGGAAGAACCGGGTGATTCAAGAAATGGCTCGAGTAATGTTACTCAACAAAAACCTTCCACAGAAGTTTTGGGCTGAAGCTGTGAACACTTCGTATCACATTGGGAATAGAATTTACTTCCGAGCAGGAACGAAGAAGACATCGTATGAAATTTGGAGAGAGAAGAAGCCGAAGGTAAAATATTTTCGAATATTTGGGAGTAAATGTTACATTCTCAATGATAGAGAGAATCCCGAAAAATTTGATGCTAAAAGTGATGAAGGGATATTTCTAGGCTATTCATTAAATAGTCGAGCATATATGGTGTTCAATAAGCGCACTAAGACAGTAATGGAGTCAATAAATGTGGTCATTGATGATACCATATCTGAAAAGGAAAGGGATGATGGTGAAGGATCGAACCTGAAGAAGGGAGAGGTTGAGGACAACATGTCACAAGACGATGAGATTGAGAAAGATTCACCGGAAAAAGAGTCCACACCCCCTATACCAAGAAGGGAGACTAGATCAACACAAGGGCCTTCTAGCCCTCTCACACCTCCGGAAGTTCAACCTCCGATCTCTCGAGATGAAGAACCTTCTACCTCCAAGAGACCGTCATCAAGGGTAATTCTCAATCATCCATCAAGCAATATCATTGGTGACGTAAATGAGAGACTTCGGTTGAGAAAAGGACCAAAATACAGTGCGAATCATGTAACGTACAATTGTTATCTTACTCAATTCGAACCTAAGAAGGTAGAGGAAGCTCTTGGAAATGAAAATTGGATAGAGTCTATGCATCAAGAGCTACATCAGTTTGTCAGAAATGATGTATGGGAGTTGGTTCCAAGACCCAAAGATACCCATGTCATCGGCACCAAGTGGATCTTCAAGAACAAAACTGATGAAGATGGTGAGCTAGTTCGAAACAAGTCTAGGTTGGTAGCTCAAGGATATACTCAAGTGGAAGGCATAGATTTTGATGATTCGTTTGCACCAGTCGCAAGATTAGAGTCAATTCGAATTCTACTATCCATAGCATGTGTTATGGACTTCAAACTATACCAAATGGATGTGAAAAGTGCTTTTCTGAATAGTTTTCTAAATGAAAAAGTATTCGTTGAGCAACCAAAGGGATTTCAAGATCCTCACTTTCCAAATCATATGCTAAGGTTGAAGAAAGCACTGTATGGTTTAAAGCAGGCACCAAGAGCATGGTATGATCGTCTCACAACATACTTACTGGATCGTGGATTCAAAAGAGGCCAAGCTGATCGAACATTGTTTGTAAAGAGAGATGAGAAGTCTCTTCTAGTTGCTCAAGTGTATGTGGATGATATTGTTTTTGGATCCACAATTGATCATTTGGCTTATGAATTCTCTGAAGAGATGAAAAGGGAGTTTGAAATGAGTATGGTGGGGGAGCTGAACTATTTCCTAGGGCTTCAAGTGAAACAACAGAAAGATGGGATATTCATTTCTTAAGAGAAATATGCAAAAAATCTTGTTAAAAGTGATGGAAATTTAGACCCCTTAACACACAACCAGATTGAGTAGCCTAGTTAATTAGCCAAGTTGTTACTTAGTCAAATTAAGCAATTCTAGGTTAAAACAATCAAACAATCATATCAAGAAAATATAGCAGTGAATAATAAATAACGCAAGATATGATCACCAAGGAAAACCAAACCGGTAAAAAACTTGGGGAGGATTTTACCCACCGATCCTCAAGGCAAACCTGAATCCACTATGAAAGAATCGAAGTTCATACAAAAGGACTTACAAGCTCCCCGCTCGACTTCCTAATGCTACCTACCAGTAGAACTTACTGACAAGACCCCGTGCAAGCTCCGAATCCACGGACTCTTTCTTTCTTGAATTCTTCAATCAGCTACAAGCATTCATACTTGATATTCTTTAAACTTCAATGGTAGCAACCAAGTTGATCATCAAGATGTTGAAGTAATCTCAATCTTGAAAACCCTAAACTTTGTGTAAAGGAAAGCTCCTCTAGATCTCACAAGAGATTTACACAAAACAGCAATGTATGAGTAACAATACAACTGGAGCAACTCTAAAAACGTGGCTAGGGTTTTACCTTATATACCTAGGGCAAAAACATAAAACCCTAAACGTTTAATGAGTTAGGGCTGAGTTGGAAAAACTGTAGAAAACGCAATCTGGTCGACTTTCGATCGATATAATCTATTCTTCGATCGATCGAGCCAGACCGAAATGCCCCAATGCATCTACAGTCTCTCGATTCCAACTTTACAATAATTAATCAACTTTGAGCACACTTTAACAAGACTAAACATATTGTTTTGATCATGGTTTGCCAATATTACAAATTAGAGTTCTAAATACATAAATTCCTAAACCTTTAGAACCTAACAAACTCCCCCTTTGGCAATCCGTGACAAAACACAAATTAAAAGCTCAAAGTTTACAAGTAAAAAGCCCTTTACAAAAATAATGCTCATAAACTCAAATTCAACCCTAACTACTATCCATC